>NC_062542.1:8485027-8702527 GCF_022655615.1 Tachysurus fulvidraco
TTTTATTCAGGGTCTATTCCCACCATTGCCTTTTTTTTTTTTTTGAACCTGTTTTATGTAGAACAAATCCCTAGACAACAAAAGCTAGTCTTCAATTACAAGGAGAGTCAAACAAGGCCCTTGAGCCAGCAGACACTCATCTATCACCTGCATAAACTCACTCACAGTCAGCAGAGAGAGAGAGAGAGAGAGAGAGAGAGAGAGAGAGAGAGAGAGAGAGAGAGAGAGAGAGAGAGAGAGAGAGAGAGAGAGAGAGAGTTTGTGTGTGTTTGTTTGTGTAAAGAGATTCTTGCACTACCAGGTTATGATGATCTTTGTGCTACAATGCCTTTTGGGAAAAAATGTCACGTCAACATATTTTTTACAACATCAACAACAACAACAACAAAAAACTGTCTGACTCTCTCTGCTGCATGACTGACATTTTGGAGTGACTGTGTGTGTGTGTGTGTGTGTGTGTGTGTGTGTGTGTGTGTGTGTGTGTGTGTGTGTGTGTGTGTGTGTGTGTGTGTGTGTGTGTGTGTGAGAGAGAGAGAGAGAGAGAGAGAGAGAGAGAGAGAGAGAGAGAGAGAGAGACAGAGAGAGAGACAGAGAGAACAAAAGTTTTTTTCTGGATAAAAACAAATTAACTTAATAAATGAATCTACACAAATCAGAATATAAGCTATAAGTGGTGCTAAACCTCATGAATGGATAGAAAAAAGGTAGAACACATACAGGAATAACTTTCACAGGCTCAGAGATGTGAGGTCATAGTAATAATAAATTTAACAATAATGCAAAAAAGAAAAAAAATGTTGAAATGTAAAAGTGTTTAGACATTCTAATTATGAAACACATTTAAGCCCATTCTTATAAGTCTTAAATTAAATAAGACTGAGATAATAGAGAACAAAGACGTGCAGCATATGATTTCAGTTAAATTAAAAATAACAGTTCGGCATGAAAAGATTAGTATAAGGCCACTTGTTTGCAAGTGGTCAAAAATATTGGAACATGTTCGGAACAAGTCTCATGTTGCCGTCATGTTGACCAGGTCTGCCCTGGTAGATAGATTGGTTAAGCAGATACTATCTCCGAATGTCTACTTTTAGTTGGAGTTCTGGGTTTCACATGCAAAAACTGAATTTGAATGTTAACAAGGATAATTCTACATGAAGATAAGAAAGCTGTTTATGCGAGAAACACAAGCCAATTTGAACAAAGTTGGTACATTGATCGGAGAAAAAAGACTAGATGGTCATCCACCATAAGTGCCATTTTGTAAGATATACATGAAATGGAAAGAAAACAAAAGCTGAAATACCTACTGTTTAATATTCATCTAATGATCTCATTGTATAGCAAAAACAAAACAATTGTCCTTGTCAGTCCAATACTTTCCCAAGGGACTAGAATAGATTTTATTATCTAGTCTGAGTGTTGTAAAAGTGTTTATTGAGGGGATATTTCTCTGTGAACTAAACAGGATTCAAATGAATAAAATAAAAACAACATTTTTATTATTTTGGAGCATATTAGATTTAAGCACAATGCAATAACATGCAAACAAGATTATTTGCGTCCTGTTTACGACATTCTATACTGACTCAGTTTCTCTTTACACAACTACAGTGGTTGCTTATCGATTCTTCTAAGTTAAACCTTTAATCAAGACCAAATCCTTTTTCAAATGTAGGACCATAAACAAAAAGCCAATCAGGATGTGACCTTATTATTCCCAATTGCTTATTTCCAGCAACATTTAAGCTTTGTGGCTTATGCTGGAAGCATTTTGGGCTTTCTGAAATGTCCTCAAATTACTGTAAGACAAACAGATGGATTTCCTCAAATAGCCCTAACCCTAATCTTTTACCTTTCAGTTTCTAATGGCTTTAGTACAACATACACTAATACTAAATGTGTTGTGAAAGAATATGTCTATACAACTCTATTCTGAACTTAAAAACAACTTAAGGTGATTTCATAATAGCCAAAAATTCATAATAAAGAAAATACCTCTCAGCATTTGTATTGAAAATATACTTGTTCTTTTAATCCAACGGATTTCTTTTTTAATCTAGTGAATTAATTCATATTTATATTTGAAGAAACAAAGATGTAAAAATGCAAACATACTATTAGTACATTTCAAAAAGGAAATTTCATGGAATTTCTTCTGGAAACTACAGTTTTTGAGACCAAATATTACACACATGCTATTAAAACATGACTTGTTTGCTCTAATTATTCTTAATTTAACTTAAGATTAAATTTTTTATGTGCATTGAAAGTATTGTTCATGAAAACATCCATTTTGTTTTAAATTATCCCTAAAAATAACGCGATGAAACGCATTAATGTTGTTATCATGCATTCAACAGTCTCCCCTGAGCTCTGCTGTTCACAGACATGTCCTGACTGCTATATGATATACACAACGAAACAGATCTAACTATTTCCTGCTCTTTACAGCAACACTTATTTCCCACAAAGCTCATGCCTTTTAGCCTATGTTAGTGTGCTTAACCGTGTACGATGCACGCATGGCATCTCTCATAAGGCTAGAGAAAGAACTGGAAATTGGAAACATCTCATAATCCAGCTTGGAGTAAAGGAAATCAGCCACAAATGAGATCATGCATGCCAACAAGAGTTTCACCATGGGGCAAAAAGGAAGAGGCAGATAAGAGTAAGGAGAAACCACTTAATGCTGCCTTACACGAATCTTAAAAATGTGTGTGTGTGTGTGTGTGTGTGTGTGTGTGTGTGTGTGTGTGTGTGTGTGTGTGTGTGTGTGTGTGTGTGTGTGTGTGTGTGTGTGTGTGTGTGTGTGTGTGATCCGTTTAATGGACAATATTTTTAATTTTAAAAAGACAGATTATCTTAAATTTATTTCAGTTTTCTTATTTGCTAAGAGCAGCTTTATAAAAGGACTAATTTGCACTTAACCTTTTTTCTTTTCATTCAGTGTGTGATTTAAGGGTTACTGAATGCTGCTTACAGATAAGAGTGTTAGACTTTTTAGCACCTTTTTAAGAGTTTGCACATTTTACTCTCTCTCTCTGTGTGTGTGTGTGTGTGTGTGTGTGTGTGTGTGTGTGTGTGTGTGTGTGTGTGTGTGTGTGTGTGTGTGTGTGTGTGTGTGTCAGAGTGAGTGAGTTAGAGAGTATGTGTACATGGGTGTGTATAAAGGACCATTAGTGATATTCAATAGCTCATCTATCATATGAGTGTTAGAAGTGGTACACCACAAACTATTAATCATGGCAGTCTCAGGGTATTGGATTCCAATAAAGCAGCTCAACAACCTGAACTTAGGCTTCAAAGAGCTGCTTCACCTGAGCCTGTCATAGCAGCCACTCCTCTTACTGACACACTCTGAAGACACATTCCTACTACAAAATGTTCATCTGAGATAAAAGAGTTCGGCCCTATTAGAAAGAAAAACTAGGTCATCTCTTTGTAAAATTCTGCTTCATTAGAAAATGACAATGAAATAAAGTGTATTGGGTTTTAGGATTATTTGCAGTTGTTTGGAGTCTGAAAAGATATTGTTCAGAGAAACAAAACGCATTGAGAAGATGTAAATTTTTTTGTACTTATTTTATTGCAATAAAATTATAAAAATTGTCAGATTTCAAATACTGACCATAAAAAGTTTTTAATTAAATATGGAGGACTAAATACAAACAAGAGTTACAGGTCACGTAGAATGTATTTAAAAAAAAAAAGTTATTGAACATCATTTCTGTAATACGAATAAATTTAAACCTGAGTAGAAAAATTAAAGAGCACATAATGTTGAGAAACACCATGTTCACTCTCACAGGGACACCCAGTCTCTGGGAAAGTAAAAACAATTATGCTGATCCAGAGAATGTCAAAATTAAGGGAAAAGTTCACAATAAACACTCACCCAACATACACATCGCTCTCTCTCTCTCTCTCTCTCTCTCTCTCTCTCTCTCTCTCTCTCACACACACACACACACACACACACACACACACACACACACACACACACACACACACACACACACACACACACTCTATCTCTCTCTCTCTCTCTCTCTCTCTCTCTCTCTCTCTCTCTCTCTCTCTGTTACTCTCATTACTTTTCTTATGTATTATGCAAACAATACAAACAGAACAAATTTTTATTTCAAAATGTTGGGAAATTGGGTTTGTAATAACTTATAATCTTAGAATTATATTAATATGAAGAATTTAAAATCTTTAAAAAAAATAATTTTTAACTGAATGAACTACAGTATTTTTAAGATATTTGTTCCAACTAAAAATACTGTTGGGGTAATTAAAGTGGATTACCTCCTAAAATTAGGATAGATCGGTGTATAGAACAGCTGTATGAACTACATTCTTGCCCATTTTACATTTACTGCATGAAAGTGTTTCAAAAGTCTGTATATAAAAATCATTACCATGCAAAATGTTATGTATAATTTATGTTACAAAAGCTGTTCAAATAAATTTTACTGATCTGCTTAGATCACATGCAAAAATGCATCTATTATATGCATTTATTATTTATTATACTGTATGCATTTTTCCCATTGGACATTACATTTTTCCCATTTCATTAGATTCACAGAATTCTGTTACTGTAAAACAGTTAAAATACTGTTTTGTCAAAATTGGTGAGTGCACTTCCTTCCCCTTCTCAGTATCTCCGAGTGGCATCTGGTTTTCAGTATGAAGTCATTTCCTGATGAGCAGTGGAATTGTTCTGGCAAAATGAGTTGAAACACAAGCAGACTTCAAAAATGATAATGCATCATGAATATCTGAATCCAAAGGTCTCTGAAACCCATAGCAGCTCAGTGATAGCTAGACAACTATAATAATAGATAATATTTTTTTTCCTGGTGTTTACAACTGCAAACTCTTCTGAACTCAGACATAGCCACCTAGCTGCAGTGTGCAGCAGCAGAGCTACATTAATTAGATTTAAAATACAAAAAAGTTTAGTAGATGTATTTACAGTCTGCAACATTTTAAATATTTGTCCTGCACATGTGTAAGTCAGTTGAGTAGCTTTCTACACTGATGTCCCACCATACAGAAGATTTTAAAATACTGTCTGTGTAAAATGTAAAATTTATGAATTTCCCCCTACACCCTGCTTGATTTATGTGAAATAATAATACACTATTTAATGCTTAAACATGGCTGCGAGCAATCCGTGGCTATCAAGATGTACAACGGAGTAATGGCTAGGGAAGACAAATCACCTAACGGACTGAGGATGCTTGTTTAAGGTTGCTTGGCAGATATATTAAACTATATGTAATTGTACATTCCATGCCAACTTGGAGAGACAGAGAGAGAGAGAGAGAGAGAGAGAGAGAGAGAGAGAGAGAGAGAGAGAGAGAGAGAGAGAGAGAGAGAGAGAGAGAGAGAGAGAGAGAGAGAGAGAGAGAGAGAGAGAGAGAGAATATAAATGCACATAATTTAGACTTTTATAAATGCTGGAGGTAAAATAAATCATTACCTGCTATTACATTACCAGTTCTTCCTTCAAATAACTAATCAATGAAAAGTGGATAGTTACTCTGAGACAATAATAAAATCATCTGATTTACAGGGAGCTCTTTGGAATTCAGTTTGTCTCTGGTATGCATGGCAAAAATTTTAAAGGTTAAGGCCATCCAGATTTGGCCAATTTCCTTTTGGCGGCCGTCTCTGGTTCTTAACCAACCAAGATCAATTCAGTCAAAAGTGTTTTCCCAAGCAAGTAAGCTGAGCATACAGTTTTTTTTTTAAAGATTCTTTTATCAACTGCAGAGGTTTTCGTTTTCTAGAGTGATACAGTTATACAGTTATTACAAAGACATGCAGTCTGGAATTTGTTCCAGCAATGAAATGTCAGAAACAAAGTAAAGTTAGGAATTTGAATACTGTATGGTTTTTCATGTATGTGTTTGAGCTGTGAAGCTCTGACAGCCACATTTAATTAAAACTCATTAGTGTCAAGAAACTGAGAAAGAAGCAATGACTCTCTTCATTTAACAGTCTGTAAAACATTTCATGAAACCTCAGCAAGGTAAATAAACAGAGTAATAACCAGCTCAAATAAAGCTGCTGTGTGGCCACCTGCTATGCTAAATTATAATGCACAGCGGTTACAGGCCAGACATTCATGAATCCCACCCAAGTCTCTTCTTGAATCTCTCATTCTCTTTTCTTTCTCTACACTTCTTGCCCCTACCTGCTTGTGCCAAGAAAAACGCCTCTTCTAAATCTGGTGATTCATATGCAATAACAGCTCCGGTGAAGCACAGGTGTTGAATTCTTTTTGGCATGCCATAAAACATTATATGCATGATTTGTGCAGCCACTGAGCTCTGTAATTTCATTTTCTTTCTTTCATTTCGCCTTCCTGACCACATGATCTGTTTCAGTCCTTTTATGAGAAGAGAGGCCCTCAGAGAGGATTTGAGGTGTGCCACTGGCCCTCCCGAGATCCTCCCCACCCTATCAAGAAAACTATGGAAAGACTGCTACCCCAGTGCCCTCCCCAGAAGTACCACCACCACCACCACCACCACCACCACCACCACCATCATCTCACACAACACCCAATGCCAATCTAATGCCAATCATTCAAACCCACATTAAAGATTTCTGACATCACACAGCTGAGCTTTCTTCCACTCACCCCAGGGCAGAAAAAATAAACTTCCCTTGGGGCATTTCAGAATATGTCATTTTGTAGGGTGAGACCTGGAACCTGCTTCCCACAAAGATAGGGGCTCAAATGATAGAATGTAATGAAATACTGTAATGTGGATTATTATAATTAGTTCAAAAGTTCTTCATTTGTTTTAACACAATTTAGAAACTGAGTAAAACTATGCATTTCACATCAACCTTATTTATATTCTAATGTTATATGTTATTGCTTAAAATCTACGTTCCAAACCTACAAACTAAAAAAACTTACATAGTAAAGTACATACAAACCTACATAGTAAAAAAACTATATCATTCCTAAAATCAATGAAATTTAACACCAGTTGTATAGCTGATGTGTTATTAATAAAAATAAAAATTTCCTGTATTATAGGACTTAAACTAAAGCATCTGATCATATCTTCTAGTTGTGTTTTTAAAATGTCCAATGTGATACTTTTTCAGACACCCAACTCATCCCTCTCATATACAACCTAATTAAGATGAATATAATTAACACGGTCCACATGTTCAATTGCTCTACCAGTTCTCTATCCCACTAAACACACTCAGATAGGGGTATGCTTCCCTCTCCTGGCTGCTTTGAAAAATAAATAAATCAAACTAAAAGAAACAATAAAGTCTGAACAGCTGCTAATGCTTAGGCATACATACTCTATTTCTTCTAGATTCATATAGGATGTAGGACTAATGAGTGTGCATTATGAATGTCGAAAGGAGCTAAGCAGGAAAAAAGCAACAAGATGCAAAAAAAGAAAACATGAAAATAGCAGTGTCAGTGTGCAGTGCATTAGAAAGTAAAACTTTGAGTACAATAAAACAACATCCAAGGCCATCCAAAAAAACAAAGAAATCAGTAAATAAGAGCTACATGGTACCATTTTTGTCAAACAATTCACCAATAATGTCCTCATTACTGCTCATCAGATAGATAGATAGATAGATAGATAGATAGATAGATAGATAGATAGATAGATAGATAGATAGATAGATAGATAGATAGATAGATAGATAGATAGATAGATAGATAGATAGATAGAATAGCTGTAATATAAATGGGAATATAAATATGTTCATGTCAATTTGTTAACGTAAACTTTTGAAAGACATTTTAATGTTTCATTCCAATAATCCAAGAACATCATTTTGGTATGGGTTTTAATATTTTATCAACCAACAAATTAAAAATATGTCCCAAAAAAGCAACCTATATAAACCTCTATGGTTTCTGAAATGTCAATTGTGGAGACAGAAACCTTGACTGAATGTTGTGTGGGAAGTGCTGTCATCTTTTCTTTTAATCAAAAAAATATAAAATATACATAAGGTCAAGAAAGTCCACCTCAGAGAAAGCTTGTATATAAACAAGGCCAAGCTTTCCTGTAAAAACTGAGTTCAGGTCTCAAATAGCAGAGAGAGAAAAAGCAAGAGAGAAAGATTGAGACTCACTGAGCCAGAGACTTGGGGGTGGGGGTGGGGGGTGAGAGTAGTCTCACAGATCAAAGAAAATAACATGAGGGAGGATATGAGCTCTTAGAGGAGTAATATAGCAGAGATACCATCTGTTTTCATGCAGCAGGAAAAGGACAACAGAAACGGCCTTTTAGCCTGGGATAACAGCACCCACAAATACCTTATTAAGGAAGCCTCAATTTAATATGAGATTGGCCAACATTAAAGGGAGCCTCTGGAGGAGACCCCATCCCCCTCGATATTAGGAGACATAACCTTTATATGACAAATAAATTTGAAGATTATTTCTTGAAAGGGCCTTCAGTGTAATTTTTTCTCTGGTATTTTCAATTTTGAAGGTAGAACTGTGATTCTGAAACAGACAGAGAGAGAGAGAGAGAGAGAGAGAGAGAGAGAGAGAGAGAGAGAGAGAGAGAGAGAGAGAGAGAGAGAGAGAGAGAGAGAGAGAGAGAGAGAGAGAGAGAGAGAGAGCAAAGATCTAGAGACCAATTTCATTACTAACATGGCTTCGAGAAGAACAAAGAATTCCTTATCAGTATCTTGGGCTCTATCAGTATCTATCACTCTGCTTTGTGGGATATGTATTTTGGAGTGTGTTTAGCAAATTATGGTCTACAGTATGCTGTTTCATTAATACAGCACTTTGCAAAAGTATTCAACCTCCTTAAAATGCATCAGATTAATCTGGATTACAAATGAGACTAACACACAGAGACAAACACAAAGCCTCTATTTTTATTGAAAACCAATATGGGGACAGGTCAATTACTTTGAAAGACACGGCACTTCTGAATCACTGTCTTGGTTTCTTCTTTCTTTATAAACCACCCATTTAAACTACTGGAATAAAGCAGATTAATAAAAACAAATGTTGTTCTATCGGATCTTGCTTTTTAATAATGACTTAATCCTTTGTCACTAGGACAAATATGGGGACATGAATTCTAATCAGATCCCGGCACATAATCATTGGACTGTTCATGCATCTTAGAAGATTTAGAGTTCTGCCTTATTCACCATGCAACAGGCCTTATTGCATCCAGACTGACCTGCTACAGAAGCCATTGTATTTCCCTCCCCATTTGATGTTTTATTTATCAGGGCCATGTGTTCTGCTGCATGGCCATTACAAGAATATGTACCTTTCTGAATAATCAATAAATATTCATTTCATTATTTAGTATCTCATATGATAGGAGAGCAGAAAAAGGTAACATTTTCCACAAATCCATCGCTGTTGATAAATCAGTTCGCTTTTAAAGTTAGGTGGAAAAAGTGATGTGTGCATGTAAACAGCTCTGTGCATTGCTGAATACTATTAGTAGGCCATAAATATGGTACAGGTGTCTCTCTGGGACTATGATTCATTGAACATGCTGGCCAAGAAAGAACAGTAAATTCACCAATATTAATTAACCTCCTTGCTTTCTGGGCATTTCGAAGCCTGTATCTCAGTGACCCCGTAAACATAGTGCAGACGAGGTTGTCCATGGCAGGGCACAAAGAGTGACGGGTCTCATTCAAAGGAATGAGTTATTAAGAGTATTTTTTGGATAGATGGAAAAATTGTAGCCGGGCTATTTAGTGTCATAAAGCTGGGCCGTAGTGGCAGACAGGCTCAGCGGGACAGGAGGCAATACCACTCCAATCAAATCTGAGATGGATGAGGGATGGGGCTGTCCACTCTGAATTTTTATATTGGGAAAGGGGCTGGGAGGGAATAATGCCATCCGTGAGTGAATTAACCCTTCGCCAAGGATGGAGCAGACTCCTGTCATCTACTGTGGATGTAAGGGGGAATGAATGGCCAGAGAGAGAGACCTCCTGCTTTATACTGGAGATTGGTCACTATTAGTAGAGCTGGCCTTAGTTATGGCAGCATTCAATCAGTAAAATCTGCAACAGCAGTCACTGTGTTCTGTATATTTCTCTACATGTCTTTTAAAAAGGGGTTAAAAGAGCATGACATTAACCATGGAGGACTGGACAAACAGGTTCCAGAGTTCACTTCATTTTAAACACCTATCCTAAGGAGTAAGGACATCTTTACATAGAGCAACAGTACTATGGAATCATCCGAGGAAGTAAACAAGGTATAAAATAAGGATGATTAGAGTCTCAGGTTTGTTAGTAAACATTGTAACGATAAGGTTGTTAAAGAGCTAATGAAACTATTATAATTGTCCGTGTTTAGCTCGGGTTCCTGGTAGCTTCGGCGATGTGCATTAATAACAAGATATAAGTTAAGTCCGTTAAGTAAAATTGAATTATAAAATCACAAATTATAATTTGTGTTTATTTGAATACGACCCTCAGCAATGCAAACCGATCTGCGTTACGTCAACGTCTGAGTTCCGCCTTCACAGGAAGTTGCTGGATTTCACCTGCGCATGCGCACAAGGCTGCCGGGACACGGCTGTACCAGGAAGAGTAGCTCGTTTAGCTGTTCCGTATTCAGGTCCTGTGTAGACAACAGCTTCGATAACGTAAAACAACATTGCTGCATTGTTGAAGAATGACTGGAGAGAATTAGCGTTGGCGACCAGACCGGGCGCTGTCTTAAAGTCAGAAAAACAGCTAACTGGGTGCTTACGAGCTCGGATGTGTTGTGTAGCCTGTAGCCAGTTAGCTTCACTGCTTCTGCTGAATGGTTCTGTTTCCGTATGATGAGGTGGCACGCATGTCAGTTTGCGTAAGGTCATGGAGCCAGCTGTCACGTCTGCATTTTGGTAAATGAATATCATAATGAGATTTGGACATTGTAGTTAGTGGTCATGGCTGGCTGGCAGTCCAGCTTCTCTACAGGCCACATAGTCTGAGGGCAGAGGCGCATTTCGGTGCTCTGATGCTTTCTACGATTCGACACGAATTTCCCTCAGTTTTTAGTTCAGGTAAGATGCAATCCAGCCAGAGAGAGAGGGAGAGTGGGTTAGTGGGGGAAAGAGAGAGTGTGGGGAAAGGGGAAAGAGAGAGAGGGAGGTCTGAGTACTTGAGTCCAATCACTTTTGAAATCCAGTAATATGTATCCTTCAGTTCAAGCTAGTTTATTCAGTACAGATGTTCAATTTCACAGATTTTAAGTAAACACACGTAATAGTAAATATTCACAGAGAAATTCTTATTGGTTCTTTATTTATTTTTAATCCATGTAGGTTACTTTAATTCTGCTGAACCTGAATGATCAGGGATTTACATTAGAGTATTGCACATGGACAGTGGTTCTTGAATCCACATTGTATCTACAGTACATGTATTATAACAGTGTGAGCAAATTTCATATTTCAGCTATCATTTAGATTATTATATTTTGCCCATATCCCAAACAACCCCAAAACAATAATGGTGTCCTTTGTATATTAAGGACATGTCATGATGTTGATGATATCATTTGTAAATCCACAGGAGGCTACAGACACAATGAGTTCCAAATTCAGCTTAATCAACTATAACTCCCGAAAGCACATCTCCATCTCGATCCCCTCCTCCACAGAGGCGATGTCCCCGCATATCAAATCTATAGAGGAGCTCAGAGTGCTTGGGGTGAACCTGAGCAGTTTCAGCACTCCCACGCAGTTCTTCATCTGCGTGACTGGAGTGTTTCTCTTTTACCTCATCTATGGCTACCTTCAGGTACGAATTTCGGTCCTTTAACCAGCACTGATATAATTTTCTAATAGTTGGTGCATGTCTCTTACCTGTAAGGTTTTGCCACAGTTAATTTCTCTGTCAATATGGATGCACAAAATCATATGTTGATTGACTCAACACTGATTTTGGATGTGAACACAGGATACACATGACCTCATACAAATCCACCTTTATATCACTGATGTTTTGCGTGACTTTCCTAACAGAAACCTTAAATATCCAAACTGACATTATTATTTATCAAAGTATGCATATAGCAGGTTCTAATTATGTGTGTAAGAACTGTAAGTACAGACTTGCATTATGCAGAGCATGTTGATCAAAGATTGTGTACAGCCACACACAATTATGCCACCATATTGCCTTATATGGTAAAGAACTTTATGGCTATATGTGTGCAAGTAATAATAATAATAATAATTCCTTATTAATTTAATTTTCTGCTCCCCTATTTCAAAATATAAAATGGAATGCATTGAATTGTGAGCAATATGAATGTATGTAAGGCAAGTCATTATTCAGCTCATATTTTTCATAAATCTGTGCCTGTGGCAAAATCATATAGTAGAAAAGACTTGCGTGCACAAAGATGCTTCTGTTGTATTTTGTTGCCATCCCAAAAAGTGAGGCGTTTTGCTGGCAGAGATGAATAAAATTGCATTTGGCAATTGAAATTGCTCTTCATTTTTAGCAGCGTTTTTCAGTGTTCTTAAACCGCACACTAATCTTGCACGTTATATTACAAAGTAAGGCAGTAATTGCCTGCATCATGTCAGAACCTCTTCATATCTTTCATGTCAGTGCAAAAATAACACAGATACAGAAAAAGTGTGAGTGCTGTGATCATGGCATGGATGTTGGTCCCAGGCTGGTTTCAGTGTTTCATATACTACTGATATTTGGGGAAATTCAGGAGTGAAAGTTCTGTGGGTGGAAACACCTTGTTTTGGCTAATAAATCATATAACAACTGTAGTAAGCACCTCAGCATGCACAAAACATTGTAGGGCTACAAAACATGGATTGCTAAGTTTGGAATGGAAGAACAAGAGTGTTACCCCACTGAGCCCATTTGGGATGAATTGGAATGGTGACTGCACCCCAGTCCTCCCCACCTTCAGTTCCCGACCTCACTTATGCTCTTGTGGCTGAATGGGAAAATCTAGAGAATCTAAACAGCCACTCTCAAAAATGTAGTGGAAAGCATTCCCAGAAAATGGATTTTATTATTTAATTGGATTAAATCTGGAATCTGGTGTATGCACAAACATAATTTGATAAATTGCATTTTGTGCAGAAGTGCATATACATGATTTGCGTACAAAACTACACAGATCAGCCATAACATTAGAACCACCTGCCTAATATACTCAGTTTTCCCTGAAGCATTGAGCCACGGACACCACAAGTCAGTGGCCAAGTCAGACCCTTCAACACTTTATTCCTCAAACCTTTCCTGAACAATGTTAGCATTCTGGCAGGGTGTATTATCGTGCTGAAAGATGCTGACACTGTCATTAGGGAATACTGTTGTCATCAAGAGGGTGCACTTGGTCTGCAGGAGTGTTTAGGTAATGGCCAACAGAGTATTACCCAGAGCATCAGTCTGCATACACCAGCTTGCTTACTTCCCATCTTCTTGGTGCCATCTCTTCCCCAGGTTCACAATGCACATATATCCCACATCTACATGATATAAAAGAAAACATTATTCATCAGAGCAGGTCATTTTCTTCTTTTTCTCCATTGTCCAGTTCTTATGTTCACATGCCCATTGGCAATGGACGTTTGCAAGCATGGGCATTCTGGTCTCAGGCAAGCTAGTCAGAGTCAGCTCTGTTAACGCTGCCCTGTATCTGTACAGGAAATAGGAAATACAGAGGAATGAAATGGTCATTTACTCAATCCTTTTTGCTGCAGCGACAAATATATACATATCCTGTATGTGTGTGTGTGTGTGTGTCTGTGTGTATATACACACACACACACACACAAAAAGGTGCAATGCACTGTGTGTTCTGACACCTTTCTATCCTTGGGAGCATTAACATTTTCAGCAGTCTGTGCTACAGTAGCTCTTTAGTGGAATTGGATCAAACGAATTGGATCTTCACTACTCACGTGCATCAGTGATCCTTGGATTCCCATGAGCCTGTCACCAGGATGCCCATGAGCTGTTTCCTGCCTTGGTCCACTATTTCAGTAGTCATCTTTGTTAGACTCACTCAAACCTTGGATAAAACCACTCAAATCGTTACACTTGTCCTTTTTACTGCTTCTCATACATCAACTTTGGGAACTGACTTTTTACTTGCTTGATATATCCCACATAACATCAACTGGTCTTTTCCCAGTTTTGTGCAGTGTCCATTTTGTGTGAGCCTGTGCCCACCAGCCTCAGTTTGTTGTTCCTGACTGATAGGTACAGATGTGGTCTTCTGCTATTATATACCTATTAGCCTTGAGGTTTTATGTGCTGTGTATTCTCAGATGCTTTCCTTCCCACCACAGTTGGTTATTCGAGGTACTCTAACCATCCTGTCAGCTCAAACCTCTTTCACCATTCTCCTAACAAGGTATTTCTGCCTTCAAAACTGCCGCACATGGGATGTTTTTGTTGTTTTTTTGCACAATTTTTGATAGCTAGAAACTGTCTAATTTAAAAAAACCAGGAGATGATCTTTTTTTTTTTTTTTTTTTTGAAGTGCTCAAACCTACCTCTCTGGCAACTACTGTGGTGTAGTCAAAGTCACTATAATCACATCCATTTTTATCTTAATTTTTTTTTTCTTTTCTTGTTTCAGGAGCTGATTTTCTCAATAGAGGGTTTTAAACCTTTTGGCTGGTACCTTACCTTGGTCCAGTTTGGGTTCTATTCCATATTTGGCCTGATAGAGCTGCAGCTTACTCAGGACAAGAGGAGGAGGTGAGAAATGCAAATGCAACATGAAAGAAAGAGTTTTTTTATTGAGAACTATTGAGTCAGGGAGAGAGCATGTGAGAGAGCGTGTGAGAGAGCGTGTGTGAGAGAGCGTGTGTGAGAGAGCGTGTGTGAGAGAGCGTGTGAGAGAGAGCGTGTGAGAGAGAGCGTGTGAGAGAGAGCGTGTGAGAGAGAGCGTGTGAGAGAGCGCGTGAGAGAGAGCGCGTGAGAGAGAGCGCGTGAGAGAGAGCGCGTGAGAGAGAGCGCGTGAGAGAGCGCGCGTGAGAGAGCGCGCGTGAGAGAGCGCGCGTGAGAGAGCGCGCGTGAGAGAGCGCGCGTGAGAGAGCGCGCGTGAGAGAGCGCGCGTGAGAGAGCGCGCGTGAGAGAGCGCGCGTGAGAGAGCGCGCGTGAGAGAGAGCGCGTGAGAGAGAGCGCGTGAGAGAGAGCGCGTGAGAGAGAGCGCGTGAGAGAGAGCGCGTGAGAGAGAGCGCGTGAGAGAGAGCGCGTGAGAGAGAGCGCGCGAGAGAGAGCGCGCGAGAGAGAGCGCGAGAGAGAGCGCGAGAGAGAGAGAGCGCGAGAGAGAGCGCGAGAGAGAGAGAGCGCGAGAGAGAGAGAGAGCGCGTGAGAGAGAGAGCGTGTGAGAGAGAGAGCGTGTGAGAGAGAGAGCGTGTGAGAGAGAGAGCGTGTGAGAGAGAGAGCGTGAGAGAGAGAATGTGTGAGAGAGCGTGTGAGAGAGAGCGTGTGAGACAGAATGTGTGAGAGAGCGCGTGAGAGAGCGCGAGAGCGCGTGCGTGAGAGTGTTGTACGCGAGTGCTAGTTGTACACCAGCTCAGGAGAAAGAGAATACTACAGTTTTTATGGCTCTGGTCTGTTAGAATTTATCTTTTCTGGACACATTGCGAATTTTCTCACAGTACTAGTCTATATACAGTATACTGTATATATTATTAATTGTTACAGACAGTGCAGCTTGCATAGGCAAATTGTTAATACTAAGATTAAATCTATAGGAATCTCATAAGTAAATTAGCAGTATAATCTGAAAGGAAAGCTGTAAGTATATTGTTAACATATAGCTAGGCATTTAGGTTAAATATAGTTCAGCAATAAGCGATAAGTGTTACTGAGATTTGGAGCTCTAGGATGTACCTGTTGTCCATGTTATGTCTGATGGCGCAGTGGATAATTAAAGAGCCGAGTGATTCTCCTCTCAAAAGAAAAACATTGTACTCCAGTTTGGGAGTCGAAATATTTCTGTTTATTTTGATGTCCTCATTTTGGACAATGATAAATTACACCTTATATTACATTGTGTTATTTTTAAGTCAGTAAGTCTTGTTTCATTAAGTATCCTAATATAGATAGTGTTTTGAGCCATGTTTTAAACGGCATATTAAATTATTGATTGTCAATTACATATTTGATGTGCTTATTTATTTGATTCTCTATTATAACAATAATATACATAATTACTGTAAATAGTTTAACCAATACAACCAACATCTGTGGCATTACTTTGTCTGAAAAAGTGGTTAATTGACAGTTAACAGAGAGCTCACAGTATCAGTTATATGAAAATTATATGGAATTTTCAGCTTATATGAAAAATTCCTGTATGTATTATGATAAAAGAAAAAAAAAAACGAGGTCAATGTAGCAAACCATTTTTGTTTTCCTCTGAACCTCTTTTTTAGGATCCCAGGGAAGACATACATGATGATAGCATTTCTAACAGTCGGGACCATGGGTCTCTCCAACACATCACTGGGATACTTGAATTACCCAACGCAAGTGATCTTCAAATGCTGTAAACTCATTCCAGTTATGATTGGAGGAGTTTTCATACAAGGTAAATGACAGCTGTTGCTCTCTATGTCCTTCTGATAACCATTATCATAGTAATGATCTATTGTTATTCAATTCAAGTTTATTTGTATAGCACGTTTTACAATAGACATTGTCTCAAAGCAGCTTTACAGAACATAAACATAGAGCAGAAGGTAGACATAATAAATGATAAAGGAAATAACGAATAATAAAAGAAATAAGAATTAACAGAATAAAAATTCTAGGTTATTATTAGATGTATGTAGTTCACAATGTGTGTGCATTTATTCCCCTATGAGCAAGTCTGAGGTGACTCAGGCAGCAGTGGCAAGGAAAAACTCCCTTAAATTGGTAAAGGAAGAAACCTTGAGAGGAACCGGACTCTAGGGGGAACCCATCCTCATATGGGTGACACTGGGGGTGTGATTGTAATATACAGTCATTTGAGTGTTGTATTGGTGTAAGGATCATGGACTTCTGACCTTCTGAGTACCACAGAGTATAACTGGAGATGTCTCAGGATTCTTAGAGTCGGCCTCGGCTCAGTGGACGTCCAAAGGCTTCATCCCACAGAGGACGTTGGGAGCTGGTACAATGTCTGGATGCCTAGGGATGGGTACAAAGAGAGAAGCAGTGGAAAGGGATTAACATATCTGCTGTTCATAAAAATGTGCCGGTCTGATGTACTAGTGCATGATACTATAGGATGTATTATGTGTATGCCTGACTAAAGAGATGAGTTTTTAATCTACATTTAAACTGGGAAAGTGTGTCTGAGCCCCGAACACTATCAGGAAGACAATTCCAAAGTTTGGGAGCTAAATATGAGAACGCTCTACCACCTTTAGTAGACTTAGATATTCTGGGAACTACCAAAAGTCCTGAGTTTTGGGATCTCAGAGAGCGTGAAGGATTGTAACGTGTTAGAAGACTAGTTAGATACATGGGAGCTAAACCATTAAGAGCCTTGTACGTAAGTAGCAGCAGTTTGTAATCAATTCTAAACTTAACAGGTAGCCAGTGTAGAGATGATAAAATTGGGGTTATATGGTCATACTTTCTTGTCCTAGTGAGAACTCTGGCAGCTGCATTTTGGACTAACTGTAACCTATTTATTAAAGATGCAGGACAACCACCTAGTAATGCATTACAATAGTCCAGTCTAGAGGTCATGAATGCATGAACTAGCTTCTCGGTATCAGATACAGACAGGATGTTTCTCAGCTTGGCAATATTTCAAAGGTGGAAGAAGGCTGTTTTGGTAGTATGGGTGATATGATTTTTAAAAGTCAAGTTGCTGTCTAATATAACACAGAGGTCTTTCACTGTCGAGCTACTAGTGACAGTACATCCCTCTAAATGGGAGTTAAGTTGTGAGAGTTTCTGTGCACTGGTTTTTGGACCTATGAGTAGTATTGTCGGAGTTTAACAATAGAAAGTTGCAGCTCATCCAGTCTTTTATCTCTCTAAGGCACTGAGTTAATTTGGACACTGTGGCTATCTCATCTGGTTTTGATGAGATATATAACTGTGTCATCAGCATAACAATGGAAACTAATCCCATGTCTTCTAATAATGTTCCCTAATGGAAGCATGTATATAGAGAAAAGCAGAGGTCCGAGAACTGATCCTTGAGGGACCCCATAATTAACTGGTAATAAACTGGAGTATTCACCATTTAATTCTACAAAATGGTATCGCTCTGACAGGTAGGATCTAAACCAGCTTAAAGCCTGTCCATGAATACCTGTGTAATATTGTAAGCGATCTAGAAGAATGTTGTGGTCTATAGTGTCAAATGCAGCACTAAGGTCAAGTAGAACTAATAGTGACATACAGTCTTAGTCCGAAGCTAAGAACAAGTCGTTTGTAACTTTAACAAGTGCGGTTTCTGTGCTATGATGGGGCCTGAAACCTGACTGAAACTCTTCAAGGATGTTGCTCTCCTGTAAGAAGGAGCTCATTTGAACAGGCACAACCTTTTCAAGTATTTTAGACATAAACGGAAGGTGTGAGAGAGGTCTGTAATTTGATAGTTCATTAGGATCTAAGTTAGGTTTTTTGATGAGTGGCCTAATAACTGCCAACTTAAAAGACTTCGGGACGTAACCTAAAGATAACGAGGAGTTAATGATATTAAGAAGAGGCTCTGATCATATGATCATTCCAAGGAATGAAATGTCATCTGATTTTACTATTTTGGTAAAATCCCTGTACAACACTACCGCTCATTATGACGTGAAGGTGGCTACTCGATTGGCTAATTGGTACAAACAAACAAAAAAAAGTTATTCGTAGACTTACTTTCTTTTTCCATTACAAGAACAAGGTTCCAGAGAGGAACAAAAGAAGAAAATGATTGAGGTAGTGCCAGAAATATAGCTTCTTTTATCTCCCATCTTTTTATGGTTTTCTTTTCCTCTGAATCCCAGCAATGCAGTATAGTGCTCCCCCGGGTCTGGTGTGTTGGTTCTGCGTTGAATGTTAGATGCTGGTCCATCAAAGCTTAGCAGACTAAAAATCTTACAGACTACCCTGCTGTGTCACCTTGTCTTCCCACAGCAAAGAATAGCTTGAGAAGCCATTCTCTCAATTCTCTCTCTCCTCATCTCTCTCTTCTTTCCCTGGATGAAAGGTCATCATGGAAAGGAAGAAAGTAATTTTTTCCTCTCACTCTTTTTTTCTGTCTCTTTCTCTCGCACTCTTGTTTTTGCACTGATTAACGAGTCCTTTCTCCATTGCTGAACTTGTTCAAAGATGCAACCTGCAGCTAGTGTCATGGTTTGCGTCTGATCCAAAGGATTTATTCTTTTTATTCTCAGCTTAATGCTTTTTACCCAACTATAGAACAAAAGATTTACAGGAGCATCAGTGGCCACTTATTTATGGTTCAGCAGAGACTAATGTCCATGGCTAATAGGAGCATTTAAAGGCCTTTGTAGATCGACAGTGTTGACGAATGGTTGTCTAACCATTGCCCAGCAAAAAGTGTTGATTATTACCTTTTGTTTCTCTCAGGCCTCAAAGTAACAGAGGTGATGGTTCTGTTTTTGTGGTCTGTTCAAATAACATTTCTCTTTTTCAATGATGGTGTTTGTTGCAGGGAAACGGTACAATTTAGCAGATGTGATCGCAGCTCTGTGCATGAGTCTTGGCCTCGTCTGGTTTACTCTGGCTGACAGCAAAGTTGCCCCAAACTTCAATGTGACAGGTAGAGTTCATCATCCATTTTTATTATTTATAAATTGACCAGCAGTTTTTATTCATTAGAGGATTGGACAAGGACAGTGGTCTGTGAACTAATTTATCATATAAATTCTTCTAATAAAGTTGATTTGTTTCGCTCAATACATTAAATTAATGTGCAATCAAAAATGTTCTTGTTATTTTAGATGAGTGATCATGATAATAATGATTATCATCATGCAGCAGTAAGCTTGTTTGTGATATGTCTGATTTTCACAGGGGTTATACTTATCTCCTTGGCACTTTGTGCTGATGCTGCTATTGGAAATGTGCAAGAAAAAGCCATGAAACTGCACAATGGATCAAACTCAGAAATGGTAATGCTACCCCACTAGAGGATGATCACAAAGCGTAATACATTGTCATAATCTAATAGTAAACTCTAATCTTTGTTTTAAAGTCTAATCTTTGTGTGACTGCCTGTGTGTGTTGAAGGTGTTGTATTCCTATTCTATTGGGTTTGTGTACATTCTGCTGGGACTTCTGAGTATAGGAGGGCTTGGACCTGCTGTGGCCTTCTGTTCTCAGGTTAGTTTTTTCTCAGGACATATTGAAATAATACCCACCTAAATCCAAGCAATATAGCTGACAAAAAACTACAGGTCCTTCTCATCAGCTGTCACAGTGGTGCCAGCATCATAATGTGGTGTAGCTTCTTAGTGGCAGGTCAGGGAGAAAGGTCATAATTAAGAGATGGATGAATGCAGCTATATACAGAGGTCCTTGAACAAGTGCACACAAACTCAGACCGGGACAAAGTTTCTCCTTTCAGCACAACAGACCAAAAATACAGCCAGTAGGAAAATGCTGGAGTGACTTCAGGACAAGTCTCTGAGTGACTCGATAAAAACCTCAACCTGTAGAACTCTGAAGAAACCTGTGAATGGTAGTTTATAGATACTCCTCAACACCACATTCTAAAGGGCTCCATATGCGCTAAACCTTTTATTTTTGTTATCTTATAATAGAGGTATTAAAGTAAGTTCTAGGAAACCCCAATTCCAGTCAAAAATGGAGGTATCTTTAGAATTTAGCTACAGTAACATCTCATGGGTTTTTCCAGACCACCGTTCAAACACACAAATGTACATGTACTGTTGTGGCCAGTAGTTAAATAAGACTTGTGTCTGTAATGAAGGCTTGATTGAGATGCATATGATTTTGATGTCTCTGTCTCTCTCTCTCAAGCATCCAGTGACCACATATGGCTATGCATTCTTCTTTTCTTTGACGGGTTACTTTGGCATCTCCTTTGTTCTGGCATTGATAAAGCTTTTTGGAGCACTAGTTGCAGTCACAGGTGAGACATGCTAGTTATTTTTACTAAATCAAATTAATTTTGGTAAAATTGTTCTTTTAATGATGTGTTTGTTTGTTTGTTTGTTTGTTTGTCTGTTTAGTGACCACAGGAAGAAAGGCAATGACGATTGTATTGTCTTTTTTGTTCTTCTCAAAGCCTTTCACTTTTCAGTAAGTAAGCAATCTGGAGCATGAACATTGCAGCAAATCTGATCCGGAAAGTATTCACAGCGCTTCACTTTTTCCACATTTTTTAATGTTACAGTCTTATTAAAAAATGGATTCAATTCATTATTTTCCTGAAAATTCTACAAACAGTACCCCATAATGACAATATGGAATAAAGTTTGTTTAAAATCCTTGCCAATTTATTAGAAATAAAAAAATCACATGTACATAAGTATTCACAGCTTTTGCCATGACACTCAAAATTTCCTACAACTTGATTGGAGTCCAGCTGTGGTAAATTCAGTTGATTGGACATGATATGGAAAGGCACACACCTGTCTGTATTATGAAGTCCAAGGAATTATCTGTAGACTTCAGGGCCAGAATTGTAATCAAGGCACAGACCTGGGGAAGGGTACAGAAAAGGTTCTGCAGCATTGAAGGTCCCACTGAGCATAATTTGCCATTTGTAAATGGAAAAAGTTTGGAACCACCAGAATTGTTGCTAGAGCATGCCTCCCCGGCCAAACAGAGTGATTGGGGAAAAGGGCCTTAGTCAGCAAGGTGAACAAGAACCAGAATGTCACTCTGACAGAGTTCCAGAGTTTCTCTGTAGAGAGGAGAACCTTCCAGAAATACTGTATGGTAGAGCGGCCAGACAGAAGCCTCTCCTCAGTAAAAGGCACATGATGGCCCGCTTGTAGTTTGCCAAAAGGCACCTGAGAGTCTCTCGGGCCATGAGAAACAAAATTCTCTGCAAAGTATTCAGCAAAAGCTGTGATTGTTTGTTTTTCATTTTTAATACATTTGCATAGAATTCAAACAAACTTCTTTCACATTGTCATCATGGGGTATTGTTTGTAAAATTTTGAGGAGAATTATGAATTTAATCAATTTTTGAATAAGGCTGTAACAAAAAATGTGGAAAAAGTGAAGCACTGTGAATACTTTTGTGCACTATATTATCATAAAAACATAATTTAAATTTAAAGACATTTAGTAGGTCAGGTTACACAAATGTATCGTTGTCAGATTTAGGAACTGGGTAGTGTACGTTAGAATATATTGATAGAAGATATTGAAAAAAACATGCTTCTTCCTTTTCTGAATGTGAAAGGCACTGATCAGCCATACCATTAAAACCACCTGCCACCAAAATAGCTCTATCATCAAGGCATAAACTCCACAAGAGCTCAAAAGGTGGGCTGTGATATCTGACACCAAGATGTTCACAGCAGATCCTTGGATCAGATTGAGTTCTGGGAATGTGAAGGTCAATTCAACATCTTTAATTTTGTCATGTTCCTCAAGCCATTCTTGAACAATTTTTGAACTGCAACAGGGCTCGTTATCCTATAGAAAGTGGCCATGATCATTAGGGAATACTATTGTCATGAAGGAATAAAGGGTGGTACTTCAGCAGCATTTAGGTAGGTGAGACATGTCAAGGTAGCATCCACATAAAAGCCAGAACCTAAGGTTTGCAAATATTACCCAGAAGATCACCATCTTATCCTCTGATAAGCGATACACTGGCACACAGATGTCCATATGATATAAAAGCAAATATGATTCCTCAGACAACACTATTTTCTTCCATTGCTCCATGGAACAGTTCTGATGCTCATGTGCCCATTGTATGCACTTTTGCCAGTGGAAGGGGTCAGCATTGGCCCTCTGACTGGTCATAGCTAGCATTAACGTTTTTTTTTTCTGTGGATCTGTGGATTCGGAACAGACTGACAAGCCTTCATGTGTAACCGTAAGCCTTGGGCTCCCATGACTCTGTGTCAATTACTCAGATCCTTACCATTTTTGCTTCCAACACATCGACTTTGAGAACTTTCTTTTCACGTGCTGCCTAATATACCCCACTCTTTGATAGTATGAGATAAATGAGATAATTGTTATGCACTTCACCTCTCAGTGGTTTTAAATGTTATGGCTGATGGGTGTACTTCATGGTGGACAACGGAGTTGCCCAGGAACAAATGGATGAGTGCGGCCCATTTTTTTCTTAATACTTGACTTCATTAAGTTTGTTTTGATGGTTTACATGATTATTATTATTATTTTTTTAGTGTGTTAGTTTTTATTCTATATCATATCAGTGTTTCTGTTTTGTTTTTTTGTTCAGGTATGTGTGGGGAGGCCTTCTGGTGCTTCTTGGCATCTTCCTCAATGTCTACAGCAAAAACAAGGAGAAAATGAAGCTTCCTTCACTAGAGGTGTTATGGAAACGAGTGCTTCATAGCAGGAAAAATAGACTGCTCTCTCAGACCGTGTAAATTATTGACCAAAATTTATAGGCTTCTCCACCCAGTAACAACAGTGTCGTGGGATCACATCACATTTAAAAAGGACATGATGACACAAAGGCTGGAGAGTTTGGCCAGATTTTAGACTGATTTCTATACTGACCAGAAAAGACTCGCACTGCTGCAGCAGACTTGTTATTAATCATGTGCAAACTGGGTTTTAAAGGGAAGGAATACTTATGATCATCTGTTTTTCACCTGCATGTGCCACTAACTTATGGCATCTTCACAAACTTGTCATTTTTTATTTTTTTTCCTTTTAAATTGGTTTTTTTTTTGTTTTGTTTGTTTGTTTGTTTGTTTTTAGTCTATGATTGGACAATGGAAATGCAAATAACACTACTGTTTCTTTAAAAGGCTGATGTTTTGAAGTGTATGTCAGCTGCCATATTTGCTATCCATTTGTTTGGTGAAAGGGTAGCTCTTTTTACATTAAAAACAAACAGAGAAGTTTATTCAAGCAGTTTGAAGCATTTTCCTAAATGTGTGTAGCTTGCCAAGTATCTCTTATCCGCCGGCTGCAGCTCAGAGAGTTGAAAGGCTGCCAAGCAGCTTCTCAGATGTTTACCCCTCTGATAGCCCAGGGCTTGTTTGATTAGGAGTCCTGGAATAAGATAGCACTTAAAAGAAAACCAACATTGTTCATAGGGTTTGGCTTTAGACCTAATTTAGATGGGGTTTTTTTTTTGTGTGTGTGTGTGTATGTGTACACTGTTAGATGAATGATCGTTGTAAGCGGTACCACTCTTATGTTATCACAGCCAGCAAATTATACAGATCAGTATTACCAGCTTAACTGATCAATTAAATGTGTCAAATCACAGCATTTTAAAGACTTATTCAAAAAATAATTTGCAATACAAATGCTTAAAAAATGTCAGTGCTTTTAACTGAAGAGAGTCCCTAGAAGTTGGGTTAGGGCTCATATCTTATTCCTGAAAAAACATATCATGCAAAATCATTGTGAATTTAAAAGAGCGAGAGTGATTATACTGGGTTTCATACTTTGAAAAAGTTTCAAACCAGATGTTTGCAGCTTTATGCACAACCTTTAGAGGAACAAAGATTGCAAATTGATTTGTGATCCAGCACAGAAAAGCAGGCATTTGTTTCTAGATAAAATAACAAAAAAAAAAAAACTAAATTCACTGGAGACCGTCTGTTTCATCTGCTGTTGTCAGTAATCAAAGTCTCTTTAGGGAATGTGTTACTGTTAAAAACAACTGTTTAAAATGTCATTGTGTCCTTCAACCAGTAAGTGTATGAGTGTCTCTGTGGCTAAAGGAGTTAAACAGCACGCTGCAGGGGGCAGATCTTACTCTTATCTGCTTGTGTGTGTTGTGTGTTAACAGCTCTATAAGCGGTCTAATGAAAACAGAGGAAATCAAGGTGGATGATAAGCACTGGGTAATTAGGATTTAAGGATTTCTGCATGCTGGCAGGCCATTTTCCATAAAGCACTTGCTAAAAATGCACTGATCAAGCAGCTTTCTCTGTTATATCACTAGCAAAACCTGATTTTTTTAATGCATATATTTTAATTAAGTAGGCTGTATTCGTCTTATTTCATACACCTCTTTTTCTGTGAAATCAGAAAATCTAAAGTGCAGTTGTTCCAGCTTACTGTTTCACACCATATGCACAAAATTCATAAACACCACAAAAGACATGACATATGAGTCCTCTTTATAGCTTTTATTGCATTTAAGCTGTCTGAAAAGTAACAGCATTGCCAGGCCTTTGTCTCAAAAGTGAAATGTTCACAGTTGTGAAGGTGTTATCTATCATTCTGAATACTTTATTTCAAATCATGAGCTTTTTAACTGCAACCAATTTGTCTCAAGGTGCAGAAATAAGGCCTTGTTATTATCCACATATCTGAAAGGTCCATTTGGATGGTGAGAGGTCTGAAAACCCCAGCTGACTGCTGCCCAACACAACCAATTTGTCTTAGTGTCTGGAGAAGAATGGTAACAACACGAATGATAAAGGTTTTAACTCATTCAGAGTGCAGTGTTTCATCTATCAACCAACACATTTGCACTTTCCATCCCAGACACTCGGCATATGCCAAACATGTGCTACACAGCTACAAGGACTTTAGGAGGGTTCAGCAATTGTGTTGGCATGTAAGATTATCCATTTTCCCAGTGCTATACCCACAAGGCTTGTTAATGTTTTTGATTTGGACCAAGAGTGCTTAGTATCAGGTAACCAGAATAGCTCAAACCGTCCTCTATGAACTCTTTTTAATATATTAGCTCTAAAGGTTTTAACAATGTTAGCAGCACATATACTTTGAAGATGCATTTGTCCTTGATGCAATGTATCCAGAATTCATTTAATTCTCTCTCTCTCTCTCTCTCTCTCTCTCTCTCTCTCTCTCTCTCTCTCTCTCTCTCTCTCTCTCTCTCTCTCTCACACACACACACACACACAGACACACACATACTGTATAGACAAACACCTCGAGCCTTGGAGAGGCTCTTATTAATGTCAGGTGTACCTGGGTTCACTGACCCCAATGGCAGTTTTTCTGGCCTCTCTTCATAAATAATGGAGGGCATGTGCAGCTCATCACTGCAGTAAATAGGCTCCTGTAGAAGACCATATAAATGCTGTGACCTCTTCGTGAGCTCAGCAGGGCCCACTGGCATCCCATCCATTAACACACGGCCTAGGCTGGTCATACAGCTTAAGTGGTCATGCAAAAGGGCTCAAAGAGAAATTACACAGTCTAAAGTGGGTCAAAACCTGCATTCAGGACAACAAATAATTTGGAGGATATACACATTCTCTATTTGAAATCAAAGGTACAAAAAGGAAAGTCCAGTCTCTTTGGGATGGAATAACTATCACCACAAGACAGACATGAATCAAAATAAGTCACCAGTCTTTGTGGTTATCAGTAGTTATTATATTACCACTGAGTAAATATTTTTATATGTAGTATATATTACATTGATTGTACATTTAATGGGAATGCTATATTAATACTTGGTAGGTGGGCCTTCGTATGCTTTCAAACAGCTTCAATTCTTCATTGCATGTATTCCACAAGATGTTGGAAACATTCTTTTGAGATTCTGGTCCATGTTGACATGATCACATCACAGAATTTCTGCAGCTTTTTCGGGGGCACTTTCATGCTGTGAATCTCTCATTCCATCACATAGCAAATACTTAAACAGTCTGTGCATTCAAGTAATTGATTAATCCATATTAATGGGCCCAAACTATGGCAAAAAAACATTCCCTGTACATTACACCACCTCCACATTTCATGCTGCACTACATTCTGACTCAACCATCTTTGTGTCTCAGCAGAATTCAAGATCAATCAATCCAGTTCTCTTCAATTCTCAAGTGTTTTGTAAGCTTGTGCTCATTGCTTTCTGATTTTTGTTGACAAAAGTTGATCCTGATGTTGTCTTCTGCAATTGTAACTCATCTCCAGTCAAGTCAAGAAGCTTTTATTGTCATTTCAACCATATATACTGTAGCTGTTGAAGATACAACATTCCTCCAGAACTAGGTTGCTACATACAGTAGAACAAAGACAGTGATAACGACTTAATAAATTATTCCTAGATACATAAAGTGCAACTGTACAACCTGGTGCAAACAGTGCAGGACAAGAAAACAAGACAGAAAAGACAGTGCAGAACAAAAGCTCTGCCTCAATTTTTAACATGATGTGATGCTGTGTTGTATACAGAGTGGTTATATACAGAGTGGTTATCTGTGTTACTGTAGCCTTTGGGTCAGTTTGAACCAGTCTGGCCCTTTTCCACTGAGCTCTATCAACCTCAGTCTTTTTTTTTTTTTTTGCATTGTGCCACATAGCTTATAACTGTGTGAGCTCACCAGCTCAGTAGCTATAGTTGTAAGGTACACTATAGCTTACTCTATAGACTGTTGTAAAAATACATCCCAGGAGCATTTAAAATAATACTCATACCTGTTCATCTGGTACCAATAATTATGCCACGGTCCAAATCACAATCACATTTTTCACATATCAGCATGATTTTATGCATTGCACTGCTGCCATTGTAAGCTGCTGAGTTATTAAGGTATAACTGTAAAGCTGTTATGGGCTGGGCACGGTTGCCTAGTGGTTAGCACGTTTGCCTCACACCATCAGGGTTGGGGGGTTTGATTCCCACCTCCGCCTTGTGTGTGTGGAGTTTGCATGTTCTCCCCGTGCCTCGGGGGTTTCCGCCGGGTACTCCAGTTTCCTCCCCGGTCCAAAGACATGCATGGTAGGTTGATTGGCATCTGGTAAATTGTCCGTAGTGTGTGAGTGAGTGAATGAGAGTGTGTGTGCGCCCTGTGATGGGTTGGCACTCTGTCCAGGGTGTATCCTGCCTTGATCCCCAATGGCATAGGCACACACTCCCCGTAGGAATGTGGGTTTTTTCTCTTAAATTTAAAGAGAAGATCCTAGTAAAGATAGAAATTATTCATAAAACACCTTAACCCTTAAAAGAGCTCTTATGGTCAAAATGTGTTAGGAGTAGTGAGGTGGATGATTATGAGGCTTGTTTCTTAAGAAAAGGAGAAAATGGCCAAAAAGTGAAAAGGGAAAAATAATGTATTGCATACAGTATTATATAATGAGAGTGAGTTAAAAAAAATGCTACAGATTAGAGCTCATAGAGTTTATTTTTGTGATCAATCATAAAGATAACATCAACAAATTATATCATGTCTGCCACTATGGCATTTCATCTGTTTTGGAGATGTTAGCGTATCTATAAATGCCACAGTGGCAGAAATGATATAAATCATTGCTATGACATTTCTCTGCTGTGTCAGAGATGTTTATATTTACATTCACATACAATTTTTTACATTATATAATATACAGATGTAAACGCATCTCTAATACAATCGGTCATGAATATAATCCCTACATGATACAACCTCAAATATCTTAACATAGAGGCAAAGTGAAGGCTTATAATAGACCAGATTTTAAAAGTGTTCCTTTTTTATTGGACATCCAATCACAGCCTTCAAAAGAATGTGTCATATCTAACAACAGGGTCAGAAACGCCTCTTCTCTATGATAAAAGTTTTTCTATTTTCCTTGCTCAGAGTTGCTGAGATGGTGAATTACTCTTAAGCTAAGATTTCTAGTATTCCTAGAATTTTGAAGTTTTTTTGAAATTTGCTCTGAGATCATTCTTACAATCTTTATGAATATAGGCCCTGATCTTTTGTTAAAAAAAAAAAAAAAAAAAAAAAAGGACATGGTCAATATCACAAATTAGTTAACATTTAAATAAGTACCAAAAAATAGTGCAGAATCATAAATTTTAATTATTTAAGATATTCAACATTTACTTTTATAGAATATTGAGAATTTACATTATTATTTCTTTATTTTATATGTTTAAAAAATTAAACATGTTCTAAACCCTTCTGTTTTAAAGGAATATGTCAGTGTTAAAGGAAATACAACCTTCAGCAAAAAAGTCAGCCTCTGGATACCGTTACATCAACTTTAAATATTTATCTGAAGAATGTTGAAGTTATATAAACTGCCCATTTTCTTTGTGTGTGTGCGCCTGCATACATGTGACAATAATGTATGTGATGTATCTGCTTCTACAAATTTGCCTGGTCAGCATCAGATGGCAGGTCTGGACGATAGCTCCACTTTTCATGAAAGAACTTGGACTGCTGGAACTCAGAGAATATTCCACACTCAGTCAGGGAGAGAAATTCTCAATAATAAATATCACACTAATAATGAATGGGCCAGCGGCTGCAGTTGTCTTGAGGGCATAATATCTAATTTCCTTCCTATGTTTCATATTCCCACTCCTTCATGTTCCTACAGTCTGTGATTAAAGTCATCACTGCTCTCCACTGCTCTTATTTATTTTTCAAATCAGCACGTAAATCTGGGTGGCAGGCGCTTGTTACGCACCAGTGTCAATAATTTATGACAGACAGACAGACAGATGGACAGACAGATCCAGAATGCCAAGCACCCTTTGCCTCTGTGGGAAAACTACATTTGTTTCCCCTCACACCCACACAAACAAGTTGGTAAGTAAGGGAGAGACGAGATTAATCTGGATTCATTTTTAAGACAAAATTTTAATCTCTACTTTGTACTTTGTCACATAAAACAGGCTACAACATAGTGATACCATGATGATTGAGTTAAGCAACTCTAAGTTAGTATGTTAAAGGCAGGTATATACTGAAATAAATAAAAAAGAGTCTCACAGGCTCATGTGACTGAGTGGCATGTTGAATCTCCTCAATGCAACCACCAAATAGAATGTAGCATGATGAATTGATACCTTGCATCACTAAATGCCATGCTGGGGAGATTTTATCATGCCATCAGTACCAATAACCTTTCACATGATCCCCATTCAAAGTCCATTAACACACAGATGGAAAGAGGTGAGGCTGAGACGTATGATCAAAAACAGGAGGCAGGAAATCATTGCAAACCATATGAAAGTATTTTTTTCTTAATATTAAACAAACAAAAATTAAGTGAACAAATATATAAATGAACAAAGAAACAAATATAGCAAAAAAACTGAATTTGATTTTATGAATTTACATAAAAGTATATTCATTAACAATAATGATGAAGGTAAAGGTGTTTTTTCTTAAGCAACAGATTATGAAAATTCTGTCTTATTTTAAGGACTTATTCAGCACTTTTTTTTTTATTATCAAAAACAGTTTATTTTCAGGCCCAAGAATGAACAGTCTGTACTGCATGTACAGCGTGTAACTTCAACTTGACATTTCATATAGTATGATTTATTTAACATTTATTTAACATGTATCATTTATTTTCTTCTGTCAGTAACAAAATTGCTTCATGCTCCTTTTGGCATTGTTGAACCAAATGAACATAAAAGCTTAGTATGGCTTGGAGAATTAGAGAGTGACAACTATATGTAAATGATATTATATAATGTACATACACAAAGATTCTAAATGTCTTGGGTTTTATATAATGTAGCATAAAAACAAAGCCATTGTACCCTGACTGCAAAATGAAGGAAGTACTTTAATCAGAAATAATAAATAATCTGGTCGTCTTCAGCACCCAACACAAGGCAATTTAACGCATCAGTGGTGGTTGCCTATTAATTTGTGTGGGGATCGAGAGGGGAGCCTGGGAGTGCAGATTTGAGGGACAACATGCTTGTTTTATGTATCACCCCAGCTGCAAGCAAACACACAGACACACACACACACACACACACACACACACACACACACACAACACAGTCTATTCTTAATTATAGCACTATTTCCCGACAATGTAAATGCAGCATGGAAGAGGTATATTATGGTGAATTAATAAAATGCTATGAGATAGGGGCCCATATGTGTGTGTCCTTGGGGGTGTAGCATCAATAACAGTCGCCCCCAGGCTGTTCTGCATGGCGTCTGTGTCTGAATGTGAAATATGTGTTTGCAGTAATTGGGTACAAAGATTGTGACCCACCCTCTTCACTAGTTGTTTTATCTCTGAGTGCTTTATATCAGTTTGTCTGAAAATGCAGACTTAGTCAGTGCATTCATACCTTTTTAGACCCCATTAACAATAGACTGTACTCTGTAAATGCTAGACTAGTACAAACATATAGCCACATATAATTTATTGTACATTTAGTGCAAATGTGTTTACAAAGGCAAAATCTCTTAGCTGATATGTATATCCCATTAATACCTTGAGGATTTACTAATGATGTTGAGATATGAAATACAGCGACATGTAACGACCTTTGGATATTACAAAACATTAGAATACAATATAAATAGTATATTTTCCAGTCAGCCATATGTATAAAAAATGTGGTGATGTAATAAATGTTATTTACATGATTGCACACACTTTTTCTTTTACATTTAAAACTGTAGCTAATGAGACATTTATAACAAAAGAAATTAAATGTTCAATATCTACATCATTATTTTAAATTTAAGCATGCATAGTACTGACCATGTTAACAAGATTTAAATTCAGCTAGGGTCAGACTCTAGAAGCCCAAAGGTTTAATCTAGTTATTATAATTCGGTGATTAAACAAGTAACAGTGTTAACCTGTCATTTTTCAATGATGGTGTTTGATTTCAATGTTTCTACCAAAATCCATGTACTACAAATTCAATCACATACTGTGTAGTGTAAGAATGGCGCATGCTATGTCAACTGAGATGCCAGTGTTGTGTTGATGCTGTTGTGTCTCTCCCTATGCAGGAAATCATGAGTGTTATAGGCAGTGTCTACTTACAGTAGGGACAGATGTGTCAAGCACTGCGAAGACACAATTCCTCTGGAATAACAAACTCTTAAAAGTCAAATGTTAACTTTATACATTATGTACAAAACTGTAGGTGGATCAGACCTAGATGAGTCATGTGTACTCAACCATGAATGACACATATAATTAGAGTTTTAGTACAGGGCATCCATGACACTCATCACTTAATTGTCTAGGGGAATCTGTGCACAGTGGATGCTCATTTTCTTATCCATTTTCTCCTTCTGCTTTCCCCTATCTCTTAAAGAATCTTCCCTATAGTCATTTTGTCTGTTTTCCTGCAATTAATTAATGCATCCCCAGCTAGTTAATGGTAGCACTTGTTTCAGAACGCCGATAGAGGAAGGGCAAAGGGCATCTGCAAACCTCGTCTTCATGGCTCCAGGCCTTCGCTTTCTCAGTCATGGCATTCACACTATTTTTATCAGAACCCTTTTAAGGAAATATAAATCTGATTTTATGCAAGAAGAGTCTCTTGGGTTTCAATTAACTAGAGGTCATGTTGCAGATCTTTGTTAAAAAAGAGGAAGAATGATGATAAAGAAGACAGAGAGACAGAAGAGAGTGCTCTTTTAATTATTATGACCTAATTAAACATTTGTAAAAATGCATGCGTGGCAGCAGGCATGGTTTAAACATGCAAGTTTACTATAATTGTATGTTTACTTCATTCTAAGCCTCGTGTGACCTGCCTGGAATGCTTTCAACATTAAAAACTGATGAAAACCTGAGAAAGTTTTATTTGCACTGCCCTACGGAGAGCTCTGTCCTTGAAACAAAAAACACAATTCGGCAGTGTGTTTTTGAACTTTGTCTACAGAACTCATTGAAAACATGGCTGTAAAACCACTCTGAAAGCTTATATCAAACACAGTTGCTGTATTTGTAATGGTGGAACATCATCCTTCATGCATGACATTCAACAGAGGGCGGCCATGTGTCAGTTAAAGAAAGGGATGTTGGTATACGTAATAGCATTCCAGGAGTGTTCGAATAGAATGGTGCTGTGTGATGTGAGGCTTTATTACATGTATGTTGAATATTACTTCAGCTTTCTATCTCTCCACATCATTGATATCCTACCCACAGGCCAGAGAGCTCAGTGCAAGTTGGAAACACTTATATATTTGTTTCAGTCGCTCAGTTTGTCAGTGTGTGATTTTTAGTTTTTGCCTGCTCATTGTGTAAAGTGTATTGTGTGTGCTTCCATTAGACAGCTAAAGACATGTTATCGATCAGTTTATTCTCAAATATACTACATTTATCATTTTGTATCACTTTTAGACACATTTTGTTACATGATATTAAATATATACTAATTAAGTACAAAATTACTACACAGTTGTAGAACAGAAGCATGTGTTAAATAATTGTCCAATTATTTATTGTGTTTATGATCAGGTTATATGTACATAATATTTCTATTGTCACTACTTTAGAACAGCACAATACTTACAGTATATTTAATTCAATTGAATTGTTTTTTTATAGAGTTTTTAACAGTGGACATTGTCAAAAAGTAGCTTTACAGAAATATATAAAGTCAGGACATGAATTATGATTATAATCAGTTTATCAATTTATATCAGTATATTTTTTAATATATTTTTATATATATATTTTAACCATTTTCTTGTTCAAATGAATAGATTAATAGATTTTGCTCTTTTTCTGTGGAGTATATTCTGTTTTGTGAACAGATTCAGTGTTCAAAAGTATTTATGTGAATATGTCATAACATACTGAGCAAATGATAAATACATTAAATCGTGTAGAATTTACTCTTAGATGTTCAGAGAGTACACATCCATCTCTCAATTAGACAGTACTATAACTAAAGGTGTGAAATAAGCAAAAGTGTGTTTTAACAATACATTGTACTGAAGCTCATGTATATAGTGTTTATAACTAATGCATATTTTATATCATTTATAATTAATACAATGTAAGTAATCTATTTATAGTTGTTTTCAGTACATGATGTATTTGTAGCATCAGTTGTATTTTCAATCAGTGGTTTTTGCATTCGCGTATTTTGAATTTTATATTGTCTGTTTTATTTGTATTTATATTCTATGTTGTTTATACTGTACAGGGGAATTGTGCAGCTGAGCAGAGCAGACTTCAATTGTTTACATACACACACAAACATATTTGTAAGTACCTTCCATTGACAATTATGAAATAATTGATAAATATAAATATTTATTTAATAAATAATAAATAATATAATAATATATATAATTAATATAATAAATAAATAATAAAACAAATAATAAATAGTTTAAATAAATAAATAAATAAATAAATAAATAAATAAATAAATAAATAAATAAATAAATAAATAAATAGAAGATTGACAATATCCTATCATTGGATATCATGGGGATGTGTGTGTGTGTGTGTGTGTGTGTGTGTGTGTGTGTGTGTGTGTGTGTGTGTGTGTGTGTGTGTGTGTGTGTGTGTGTGTGTGTGTGTGTGTGTGTGTGTGGGTGTGGGTGTGTGTGTGGGTGTGGGTGTGTGTGTTTGTTTGTGGGTGTGGGTGTGTTTTCTAGACACTGTTTGTGTTAACATGGGTGAAACAGCTCTTGCTAATTAGATGAGCCTTCTTTTCAGTGCTATAATCACAGGCATCTGGTTCTGGCAATTACTTAATATGAATATGATATATTAACATATTCCTGGCAGGCGTGTTAGAGAAGGCTGCTCATAGGAGACAAATTATCCAAATTAATTTCTAATTTAAAATCCGATGCCTTTTATTATAAGCTGTGGGTGCCCATCGGTATAAAGATGAAAGGAAGAAGGCTCGGCCAGGGGAAGAAATAAAGAGACAGGGAGAATGGAAGGGTGTTAAGGACATATTCAGAAAGGCTTTACTAAACAACCGAATAATCAGATAAAAAGAAAAATCATAAAGGTTGAACTGTAAAATTTGAGTTAGTAAAAAGGTATGAATAAAAAGATTTTCTCTAAATATTGGTTAGGCTGGTTATATTCTGCTCCATTCCTTTTTGCAGAAGAAAAAAATTGTTTTTTTGGACTGATATGAAAGTTTGAGTTGAAATCATTTTGATGATTTTCTCAGTAGAGCTTGAGGCTGTTTAAAAACCATATGCACTGTTATTGCAAATAACGTTTATACTGGTGTACTGTAAAACATGGTGGCACTAAGGATGTGAGCATTAAAAATCTGTATTTTTAATGTAATTTGTAGTGCTCTACTAAGAAAAATTTTGTACCATGATATGACCTGTTTTAACAGTACACACACCAGTTGAATTCAAATATATGAACTGTACCATGATAAAAAGTAGTAAAACAGATAATTTGCCTGTAATATTCTTGGACAAAACTTAGAAGAAAAATAAAAAGAATAAAAATTAATTACCAAATTTCTAATAGTGGAACACTATGTGGTATATATTTTACTGTTAATTTATGAGTACATCATGTATGAATGTTTTTTATATATAAGTTCTATTTGTTGACATGGTGAAGTTGTAATGAGGCATTTATTTAGCCTGATTTCAGTGAAGAGGTCTTTGGACAGGAACTAATTTGTTTTGTGGAATGAAAACAAAACAAATAAAAAAAATTAGTTTAAATATATGAATATAATGTGTAGGCATTTGTTGTGGAAACACTGGAGAAAAACTGCAAAATCTTTGATAGTCATAATATGAATGAGTTAACTAGCATCACCTCTGATTTCTTCTCCTTTTTCTTAGCTGTAATACCATTAGTTTATTTATTTATTTATTTATTTATTTATTTATTTAGTTAGTTAGTTAGTTAGTTAGTTAGTTAGTTAGTTAGTTAGTTAGTTATTTTTGCACGCATATATTTATTCCATCTTCTTATAAGATTTACATTATATATGGCCAAAAGGAAGGGGGTATGGTGGCTTAGTGGTTAGCACATTTGCCTCACACCTCCAGGGTTGGGGGTTTGATTCCCACCTCTGCCTTGTGTGTGGAGTTTGCGTGTTCTCCCCGTGCCTCGGGGGTTTCCTCCGGGTACTCCGGTTTCCTCCCCTGGTCCAAAGACATGCATGGTAGGTTGATTGGCATCTCTGGAAAATTGTCCGTAGTGTGTGATTGTGTGAGTGAATGAGAGTGTGTGTGTGCCCTGTGATGGGTTGGCACTCCGTCCAGGGTGTATCCTGCCTTGATGCCCAATGACGCCTGAGATAGGCACAGGCTCCCCGTGACTCGAGAAGTTGGGATAAGCGGTAGAAAATGAATGAATGTTATTGGCCTCACTGTTGGGATTTTTGTTTGTGTGAATGAAATCAATTTAATGTGTGTTTAAAAGATCAAATTTTGTTTACCAAGAACTACACTCCATCCAGGGTATATCCTGCCTTGATGTCCGATGACACCTGAGAAGTACGGATAAGTGAATGGCCAAAAGGAGGCTGTGTAGACACCGGACCATCACACACATATATGCGTGATGATCACCACAAAGTTCAAAGCACACAAGTGTCTAGAATGTATGTGCATGATGTAACATTCAAACGTTTCTTAACAGGAGGTCCAAACCTGTTCTAGCACAACAAAGCTCCTGTGCACAAGTTTAGCTCTAAAAAGACATGCTTTGCCAAGTTTGATGACCTGCTTGGTGCCAGTGAACGTCTCTGGAATGTACTGGAACACAGAAAAAGTGGCAGGCCTCCCTGCTTAAAAACAGTACCCAAATATTGTACCCCACCTCACTAATGCTCTTGTGGTTGAATGGGCAAATGCCCACAGCCACAATACAAAATCAATTGGAAAGTCTTTTTAGAAGAGTGGCGGTTATTATAACAGAAAGTCTAAATCTGAAAAATGATGTTCAACAAACACATGGGTGTGATTGGTCAAGTATATGTATGTATGTGCATATGTATGTCTGATTCTCAATTTCATGTCTCATAAGGTAGAGCTTGAGAGAAAGAGAGAGAGCACAGAGTTATTGGCAGATAATATCAAGCAGTCATAAAATCCATTTTGCCAGACAGATGATGCTGGCCACTGCTCAATGTATGCTACTTCAGTAAACTCTATAAGAATATTATTAAACTTGTCAGTGTTGCAGGTAGAATTAAATGTAAGTATATGAGTTCGGAAATCTTCTATCGACTATTCTTCTGCTCTGTCTCCCACTTACTTAACAATGGCGATATAAGTAGAATGTGTGTGTCTGTGGTTTTAGAATGCTTTAAATTTATTAAGGAAGGAAACAAAAATATAGTCACCCACTTTCCTAAAAGAAAGGTCAGACAAAATAGTCAGATTTATTTTGCAGTGCTGTATATCAGTAATGACAAGAAAACAAAAATTCAAGACCTACTGAACATGCAAGACGTAAGTTTAATATATAAAGCCATTTTTAACTGAAACTGAAACAGTGCTGCCATCAGAATTCTGTGTAAAGTTACCATACACCATAAAATGTCATTAAAAATGTCACATTAAGAAAAATATATCATTGGGAGAGATTTGTAAAATCTAGCGTTATAGGTCAGTATTGGGTCAGACATCTCAATATCATTTTTTGTTTCTATAATGACTTGTCATTTTCTTTGTGTGATTAGAGGTTATCTCTGGATAAATGTAGGTCTGACTGTAGGTCTGAACCTGATAGCACATAATTGCAACAAGCACTGATACTTTTATAAAGACAGCAATACAAGTTTCACAATTAATGTACTTAGATGTACCCTTCTCTGTTTTATTGAATTGTCTTGATTGATTGTTTATATTTCAGGATGTCTGTTTTCAAATGGAAATGAGACTTTATTTGTAAATATTATACTAAGCAGTAAAAAATTTAAGTAATAATAACAGTTAATATTTTTTGTGATTCACCTTCAGTTTTCTGTCCAATGTTGTGCAGTTTTCTAAGTAAATTGGCTTGTAGGTTGTTCCAGATATCTGGGAGAACTTGCCACAGCTCCTTTGCACTGATTGTCTATCTTGCTCACTCACGTGTGTATCTGCAAATCAGTGTTGTTGATGTTTTTATAAGAATAGTGATCTATTTCTTACCATTATTATGCTTGTTATGCTCTTATGCAAACATTTCCAATTCATTCAAAGAATCATCCATAGAAAATGCATAAAGATAATTTACTGAAAAACTATCTTAAGTTTTTATGAAATCACCTTCTCAGTCTCGTCAATCACCTCGTCAGCAGCAGGTACAACAGCAAAGCAAATTCTTTCATTTATCTTATTCTATCTATCTATCTATCTATCTATCTATCTATCTATCTATCTATCTATCTATCTATCTATCTATCTATCTATCTATCTATCTATCTATCTATCTAATTTTAATTTTCTGAATAATTTTGCATGCCTTAACAGTCTATTGCAATATTCTGCTGTGATGTCATCTAAAAATGTCTATTGCTATCTATTTCAGCAAAGAGAAACATTTGGTCTTGTTGGTCGACTTTCTATCTCCATGCACAAAAGAATACTGTTATTTACAGACCTTCAAGTTGGTCGTCAAACAGAAGGAATGTCCAGTGGAGGACTGGGCCCGCATTATCAGCTTTTACATCTCTGGAGAAGTCCACGTGGCATACTATGCCCTAATCACTGAAGAGGCTGAACAGGTCCCCATTAACGTCAAGGTGGAGTACCATAAATGTACTTATCACCCAGGACTGAATCCACGGTTGCAAATGCACTTTGCTGTGAATCACCCACCACTTTCTCCAGTCTGACCAACTATACTCAAAAGAAGTTGTCGAATGAGTTGTGATGGACAGATTCCTTCATGCTTTACCCATCAAATAATGCATACCCACAGGGTTTTAAGGGCTCCACCACACTGCGGGAGATGCTGGAGGCCCTAGAGGGCATGCTGGCAACCCTAGAGATTGGCAGGGGTTAAAGATGGGAGGTAACTGCAGGACATGTTAACAACAAGCCCACGCCAACCAAGCCTGACATTCCACCACCACCTGAAGCTAATAAAAAAATGGTTATCTGGCTTTGCACTGCACAAATCAAAAATGTCTATTGCTCTCACTATGGAGGTCACTCGTCACCGAGGAGGTTAACAGGCAGGTCACTAGTAGCATGGTAACTCTGCCCCAACCATCGGTGGTAGGCCACACACCATTTCGGTCTCATGTGTCCATTTTAATGTCTGCAAGGTCCCTGCTGCACAGGTAAAAGTCCTGAACCAGGAGGGTGAGTGTCCATTGCTGGTGGGGCTACTCCCTAACCTGCCTGTCCCTTTGTTCCTGTTGCAGGACTGGCCCGGTTTCCCCTCTAGAGCCCTTGCAACCCAGTCTTATTATTAATAATCCAGTCTTTTCTGTCCTTCTCCCAAGGTGTCCTGAGAAGGGAGCTTCAGACAGGAGCAGAAGGAGGAGGACCATCTAAAGCACTGCTGGGCTCAGGTGCATGTGATTGCGGAAGAAAGGCAAACCCAACACAAAGTTTACCCACAACCTACTTTTTGGTGTCCTCCTGGTAGTAGACCTAATACAGCTGGCCCATGCCTATCCTGTTTGCAGACATCTGGTGGCTTGAAGCATATTTGAAAAGCTGATTGATTGTTAGATTTGGTTTGGAATGGATTGCAGAGGTCCAGACCTTTTGCCAATGCAGTGCTTAATGTCGCCTGCATCAGCAAGGTAAGCAGTCATGCAATTATATTATATGAACCTACTTAAAAAGTGGATGGAACCTGCTACTGTTTTTTTTACATTTGCTGTTTCAAATGAAGACTTTCAATAGCTATCCTTTTCCCTGAGTGGATGAGCTAGTGGAGAGGCTAGAGAGAGCCAGATTCATCTCCACCATGGATCTACCTAAGAGATTTTGGCAAGTCACCTTAGCTCCAGACACAGAAGAGAATTTGATGTCATCCGTAGCTACTGGCAGTAAAGGGTTCTCCCCTTTTGGATGCACTGGGAACCTGCTACATTCCAAGACTTATGGATACCATGAGGACTACCTTGATGATACTGGGATTCATTCCTCCACCTGATCAGCTTACCCCCTAGGGAGAGTATGGTATGGGGCCCAATGCCTCCACAGGAGCAAGGACAAGTGCAGCACAAAAATTGTGCTTTTCTCCCTCACAATCACAGAACTGAAAGAGGATTCTTGCAAAGACATGTCTATCTGTCATAGCTGCACCCTGCCAGCCTCCTGGGTCCCACTTCATTGGCATGTCTCTTTTTCTATCTTTTTCTTTTTTGTTTTATTTGCTTTCTGCTCTTAAAGACTGTTTCAATTGCTTAAAACTTCACTGCTGCTCAAATAATCTGGTCTCTGGTGTCTATTTTCAGCCCCTCACAGCTCATTGAGTTGCTTAAATATTTACTAGCATTTACTAGTAAATACTAGCATTGATATTTATCAGATATATATATAGCTACTGTACCTTAGTGAACCAGCATTAATGCATCCAATGATAGAGATTTAAGCACTTATGTACGTCGCTCTGGATAAGAGCTATTTATATATATATAAATTTATCTTTTACTTTCCAACATAATAATTACTGAAAATTACTGATTTTAACGACCTTATTTTGGTGTGGGTTCCGGGGCAGTCAGAGCCTTTCCTACCCTGGTTAGCGTGGCCAGTCTATAGTGCATTTCATTACTATGACATATGATTGACTCTAAAAATAATTGTATTCATTTTTAAAGTTAATCCAAAAAGAGTTTTAATTGATGACATTGTATGTCATTGTGTATTCTGTTAAACTGAAATTAACTAAAACAATTCAAACGGTCAATTGTGATTTAGAGTCTTTAAGCTGTTGGTAAGTCTAAAATGCAAATTCCACACTTTGATGCACAAAATGTGAAACTCAAATCCTGATTTTATTTTTATACTTTTCTAATTGTGTATGTGTTTATTTTGCACATCTTACACAAATATAATATTTTAAAACTTTAAAATTTATTTTAACAAATCTGTCTGAAACTTACAGGAAAAATAAATAATAAAAATAACCAGCAACAGACTGTCACACATCCACTTACTGGTGAAATATAATGCAGCATGAAATATAATAAATATCTTTTTTTCCTGTTAGACCACAGATAGAGCTTTGGAATCAAAAGAAGTCAAAATGTGCATGTCCTATGTGTGTTTGGTGTGTATGGGTGCAGTGCAAGGCTGCCATTTCAAGGCCGAATGAGCCGGCACTAAAGAGATAATATTTCAATAACATAGTGGCCTGATCATAAAGTAACTCAATGGAAATGTGGTATAGCCTCAGGCTACCCAGCAGGACAGTCAGCAGTCAAATGATTTCACATCCCCTTCTCATCCTGAGCCCCCCCCACCCCCACCCCACCCCCCGCCCTCTCTCTCTCTCTCGCTGAGCCTTTCTTTCTCAGACACACACATGAAGCTCGCACGTCTGGACAGATACTTATTTGCAAGTTTATTTCCATACATGCAAAACAGTAACCATTAAAAAGTGCATCACTTCATTCTGCAGTTTAGTTTTTGAGACAAAATGGGAAATGTAAGTATTGAGAATCATGTGAGTAGCATTCAGTCAAAGAGAATTTTGCAGTGTAGAAAAAAATCAAAGAGCAATCTTTTACAAATCTTTATTGTTTCTATAAGTGAAATCTCAGTTTCTATTATTCAAAATAAAATAATGTGAATAACAATGTAGAAGCAAAGCTCCGGAGACCTGCAAGAAGTTTGCGTCTGCAAGTACAAAACAGGACCATCCTTTTAATGCAATCATTCAAATCATCATTTGAAAATCATCAAAACATGTCCTCCCATTTCTCATTTCTTGCTCTTGGGTCTTTCCTCCTTTTCCCTTTACTTCCTACTTCCCTGTGACAGCAGGATGTGCTATTCCTTTAAAGGAGATCAAACCAGGTTCTGCAGTGAAGCTTAAGGCATTTGTGCTTGACAATAAAGGATTTATTTTTTTTCAAAAGAACCAGAACAATGATGTTTAGAGGCTGTTTCAGGTAAATTTGTACTTTATGGAGAGATTTGCCTAAAGTACACCTGAGTGTGTTAGTCCTCATCTACAAACAGCTTGCCTCTAACACTGCTGAGTCGGCTGTTTACGTGTCTGGCTTTAATTGGTATGGTGGTAAACAGGAGCAGAACAGAAGGAACACAGCCAAAAATGATGTTTCCTCTCAAACATGTAATGTTTCATCTAGAATGCCAGAGATGAGAAGAAAAACTATCTTTCTGCTGATGTGGACAACAAGCTATACTCAGGGCACAAATTAGAGCAGGAAAGCAGAGAAAAAGAAATGGTTCCTCCAAGAGGGAGTTCTCTTATATTTTCGTACTTTTCTCCTCCCTCTTGCCTAATTTGCAGATTTTCAAAATGTTTTTTTCTGATGCTGCGCTTCTCATTATATCACACACTTTAAAACAAAGTCCTCCATTTGAGCTTTTAAATTTTAAGAAAACATTTATTTTATTCAGGTGTGATACAATGTCTGCCTCTGTCATGTAAACCATACAGAAATGTGATGCAACCAAGTAAACAAAGTAGCATTGATTTTTTTAAGGTCCATACACATAGTGAACAGTAACATTTTTGTCAAAATAAAAATGCAGCTGAATTTTATGTATGAAATAAATATCACAAAGAAGAGATTCCACCATAGTCTTTATCCTCTATCTCTCTCTCTCTCTCTCTCTCTCTCTCTCTCTCTCTCTCTCTCTCTCTCTCTCTCTCTCTCTCTCTCTCTCTCTCTCTCTCTCTCTCTCTCTCATGTTTTCTCTCCATGTATCCCTGCTGCATCTTTGTCATGTGGAGCAGGTTCACAGAGCTGTTGGATGAATTGTCTGATAGCCTGAGGCAGTTTACGGTGAAAGAGGGGCCATAAATAGGATTGAAGTTTAAATGAAATAATACATCCGGGGGAAAAAGAAGGGATGAAGACAGAGAAGGGGAAAGATGGAGAGGTAAGAGTAAGGTGAGAAGTTCGCACAGAGAGCACTGTCCTCTTTCTATGGCTTTAAAGCAGGGGAAAGAATAACTGGCTCATTTTGCTCTAAATAAGGCTTTTGTCTGTTGGAAGCAGTGATTCAGTCTGTGGCCTGTAAAAGAAATAAGACAAAATGAAGGGATAAAAAATTACCTCCATATACAGTAGAAAGGACATTGTGTGTGTGTGTGTGTGTGTGTGTGTGTGTGTGTGTGTGTGTGTGTGTGTGTGTGTGTGTGTGTGTGTGTGTGTGTGTATGAGAGAGAGGGAGAGAGAGACATTACTATCATTGCTTCAGCATCATTCACCAAAACCTTTAAGAAACAAATCTTTCAGACCTTGGGAGATACATTTACTGATCACTTTATAAGGAATGACCAGACCAGTTTAGGTTTATACGAAGGCTACGATAACTCAATAACCAGCAACCAATCTTCACAATTGTTGTGAGCAAAAAACATCTTAGAATGCACAACACACCAAGCCTTAAGGCAGATGGAGTAAAACAGCAGAAGACCACATCAGCTTCCACTTTTGTCTGCCAAGCACATTTGCCATTGGCCACAGGCTCACCCAAACAGAATAGCTGAAGGCAAGAAAAATATCATACATTCTGATGAATCTTGATTTCTGCTTCAACATGCAAATGATAGAGTCAGAATTTGTTGTCAAATAACATGAATAGTTTAGGATGGTGCTGATAGTGAAATAAGGTGAGGAATGTATGCTTGGCACACATTAGTCCGCCTCATAATAATCGAGTGTTTAGATCCCACAGCTAAAGCATGTATCTTTTTATAGCCAGAGGTTAACATCTGACAGTGTATTGGCTTCCAGCATGATAATGCACCATGTCCCAAAGCACAAGTTTGAATAAAAGTTTAAAAACAAAACAAAAAAAAAAAAAAACGTGCTAGTTGAGGTTTGGTTGTTTTGTAATTGACTTCATATAGACTTCATTTTACATATTTAATAGAAAATCAAGTATGCACTCCAGTGATTTATTTACAATTAGTTATTGACCAACACTTTATAATTTATTTAGCGTGAGTAAATGAGTACTAAATGAGTACTAATAATACTAGGTAGTTACTGTAGTACTATGCACATACTGGTATACTGGGGGTAGAATACCTGTAGGACAACAACATTTAGTAAAGGAAAGCCTGAAAAACAAAATCTAATATAAAACAAAATCATACAAGCACACACACACACACACACGCGCACACACACACACACACACACACACACACACACACACACACACACACACACACACACACACACACACACACACACACACACATTATTATAGCTAAGAAAAATTCAATTTGACAAAGCCTTCTTATGAGGTCCAAACTACAGCTACGTACTGCAAGCAAAGCTGGAAATAAAATTGTGGGACTAGACTCAGTAGATTTTGGGATGCTAAACATTGTTTCATGTCCTCAGTTAACAGTTTAAATGTCTCTTGAAGATATATCTATTTACAGGAAATCTAAAGGGGCAATAGATCATTTTTCTACTCTTCTAACTCTACATCCTTCGTCTACACCGATTTTACTTGAAAAATATCCAGCTAAATTCTCCCTTGTTGGTGGCCAGGTATATGACACCCTCTGACCACAAACTATAATATTACTAAATAGTCTCTGCTTTTTTTACACTCTTTAATATCAGAATGTGTGATGGGTCTAACCCTCAACACATAAGCTCTATTAGGGAAGTCCCTATACATCTCCATCCTGAGATAAACTTCACAGTAAATTAGTCACAATTAGCAAATGCGACATTGGTGCTCCGGCCCCAGTAATGCCATTATGAACCCACCCAATCATAACTTACAGTCTACTGGATCATTTCTCAAATCAATGATCTTGGTAAGTACTTCTAAAAGGGCCCTATTGCCAAATCAGCTGGATGCGTCCAATTAAAAGGAAATGGGGGAAAAAGGGAGGAGGGTTAGGGTTGATTAGCAGTTAGCTTCAGGGCAACAGCATTATTATGCAGCGAATGGAGCTCAGTCAGAGTCAGGTTAAATGCTTTTAATTCACAAAACCAAAACCTCCCCCCACTGGCATTCAGAAAGAGAGGAGTGATAATGATCAGTGTAGATATAGCACACAATATTAAGAGCAAGCTAAGTACTAGAACATAGCTTTTATTCATGTAGCTGTGGCAATGAGTTTGCAAAATTCTTGCAATTAAAACTTATTTTTAGTGTTTACCTTCTTAGAAGATATTACTGTAATTTAGTACTTGTCATCCAGCAGTGTAGCTTTCTCCTGATGATTTGAGCAACTAATGGAACAAGGTTAACTAGTATGCTGTGACTTCTAGTATGCTTCTGAAAAGATAGAATTTGACCATATTTTACCTTCTTCTTTCTGTTTTATTTTCATCTGAACATAGATGTTTATGCATGTGGTAGCCTAGTGGTTAAGGTGTTGGGCTACCAATTGGAAGGTTGTGAGTTCGAGCCCTGGTCTACCAAGCTGCCACTGTTGGGCCCCTGCAAGGCCCTTAACCCTCAGTTGTATTACATAAGGGTGTCTGCAAAATGCTTGTAATGTAAATAAGGTTCATTCAGGGTTTTCTGCATTTAATTACCTTAGCAAAAGAAACCCTGAATGAACCTTATTTAGGGTTTTTTTTTTTTGCATTTAATTATATTAGCAAATGTTAAACACAGTTCTAAAAAAACATTAGTCATGAAAAAATCAAGTAAAATAACATGTTTAAGTTCATGGTCTTCATCTTTAAAGTTGCTGAGTTTTGATGGTTAACAGCCACAAATGTAAATTATAGTGATGCCTAAAATCTTATTGATTGATAATGGCTTAAATTATAATTATTACTCATTTGATGATAATAATAATAATAATAATAATAATAATAATAATAATAATAATAATAATAATAATAATAATAATAATAATAGAAAACATCATTTGTTTAGGTTAATTAATGCATTAGATAATGTAAAGTATTAATAAGATTTGTACTGGCTTTAAGCTGTTGTATATAAAAGTAAATGACAGTGTGAATGAGCAGCTGGAAAAGGTAATAAAAAATTATTCTAAAGCACTGGTTTAACCACTGTTTTTGTTTTATGTAGCATATGCTGTATGCCTTAAAGCCATGTGGTTCTGTTCAGTAGAAATGTTTTAAAGACTTTTAAGGTTATCTCTGTCTCTGTATTAGTATTCTTGTAGCCTAAACATCCCAGCTCAAACCTCACAGTTTAATCTAGAATAAACACGCATATTGCTACTCCATACTATGTTTTCCACACAAAGCATGAACCTGCAGTGTAGCAGGTCTCCTTAATGACACCTCACCGTTATTCTTTCCCACAATCCTTTACACACCAGATCAGTCAAGACCAGTGGAAATCGCTTTTTCTCTCTGCAGGACTGTGGCCTCCTGGGAGTTTTAATAGGTGGCGTAGCTGTACGCTACGCTCCAACACTCCAACCAGGCACCAGGTACCCAGGCTGTACCATGAAATTAAGGAAAAAACATTCACGCCGGTGGATTAGCTTTTAAAAAGCAGCCTAATGTAGCATGAAATGCTGCAGCCATGCTCCGCCGATTAGATGCACGTGCATATGACCTATTTTCACTCTGTTTTGTCTCTTGCTACTTTTATCCTTCCCCCCACCCCTTCTCAATCCCCATCCCTGCACATATCAACATCTGGATAGTGAGAACATTTAGCTGGTAATTGGTTTGGGCTTTTATTATTCTGATGGCAACAGAGAAGACATGTAGGGTGAGGGGTAGGGTGGTGTTGAAAGAAACAAGCTGAGACTGGTACTATATGTGAAAAAGAGAAAGTTGGAGAGAAATACGTTAATATATCTACATCAAAACTCAAAACCTTTATAGTTCAAAACCTATCCTTATGCAAGAACAAATAGGTCTATATAAGTCTAAATATTATATTCTCCCTATATAAGCTACCCCCTGGTGCAATTATTCTTAAACATGGTATTAGCTTCCACTGTTATGCTGATGACTATATGGTTCAACTAAATCAGATGTGAGTACCAGCTTAATAAGATTGGAAATTGTGTGAAGGACATTAGACAGTGGATGCTTACTAACCTCCTGCTAAACTCTGACTAGACAGAAGTGCTTTTACTAGGAACATAGGCATCGAGGTGTAATCTTTGTGAGAGCAACACTGGATGGTCTTTCTATTACATCATGTGCATCAGTAAAAGACCTTAGTGTGATTACTGATACCGGTCTCTCATTTGAATCTCACATAAATAATATCACAAGGGTAGCCTTCTTTTATCTCAGAAACATTGCTAACATAATAAATGTAAAGTCATTGCATGATGCAGAAACACTAGTTCATGCATTTGATCCAACTCTAGGTTGGATTATTGTAATACTTTTCTGTCTGGATGTTATAGTAGAAGCATAAACAAGCTCCAGTCCAGAATGCAGCAGCTAGAGTCCTACACAGAACCAGAAGATATGAACATATCAACTCTATCTTATTCTCTTTGCATTGGCTCCCAGTCACGTTTTGCATTCATTCATCCAGGATACAAGCAGGATACACCCTGGACGGAGTGCCAACCCATCACAGGGCACACACACTCTCATTCACTCACACACTACGGACAATTTTCCAGAGATGCCAATCAACCTACCATGCATGTTTTTGGACCGGGGGAGGAAACCGGAGTACCCGGAGGAAACCCCCGAGGCACAGGGAGAACATGCAAACTCCCGACACAAGGCGGAGGCGGGAATCAAACCCCCAACCATGCAGGTGTGAGGCGAACGTGCAAACAACTAAGCCACCGTGCCCCAAAATATGGTAATGCTTCACGATTTTGCATGTCATCCTTGCACAGGGGCCATGCTAATCTTCTCTGTATCGTTCCAGTTTTAGTATATGTGCTGCCGTAGCAAGCACTCAAGTTTTGCATTGATTATAAAATACTATTGCTAACAAAAGGCTACAGCAGGGGGAAGAGTTTTTTCTTACAGAGCCCCGTAGTTATGGAACAGCCTTCCAATTATTCTTCAGGACTCAGACACAGTCTCAATGTTTATGTCCAGGCTAAAAACACATTTGTTTATTCAAGCTTTTTATGAATAGCTTTTCTTAGGTAAAGGAGCAGAACATACAGTGTTTGGTGAACTGGGATGTCTGAATGCTATCAGCTTACCACCCTTGCAAGCCACTCAGGTTTGCAATCCGTGGAGTGGTGGGACGCTTTATATCATAGGAAGCCCTCATGTCTGTGTCACCTTCTGGCTCTAGCCTTTTAGTTATGCTGTCATAGCTAGTCTTGCCCCAGTTTGCACATAATTTACATTGTCCATCACCTGATTACATCCATACCTAACAATTTTCTTCTCTCTCTCTCTCTCTCTCTCTCTCTCTCTCTCTCTCTCTCTCTCTCTCTCTCTCTCTCTCTCTCTCTCTCTCTCTTCCAAGTTCCTAGTCTGATCATCTCTATTTATGGAGCTACTTTGTCAATCCTGATGTTCTACCCCTTCTGAGCCTGGTTCCTTTCAAGGTTTCTTCCCCATATCATCTCAGGGAGTTTTTCCTTGCCACTGTCACCCCCAGCTTGCTGATTAGGGATAGGGAAAGATATATAGTATTTTAAACATTAATTGTATGTATTCATTTATTTATTTTCATTCTTATTTTTTCTTTTATATATAGAGTGCAGCTGCAAGGCCTAAAGCCAGACTAAACCAGAGCCAATCAGTTGTGGCCTAACTCTTCCAGTGGTAGAAATCTAAAGCTAAAATCTGATTTGCTTTTGGTGGACTAATGGTGGATGTCTCTGCCTCCCTGTGTCTCACTAGAATCAACAGACTGACTGCATCAAAGCCCAATTCCCAGATCACAGCACAAGTTGTTACACTAGTGGAGAATGTGGGCATGGGACCAAGACCAAGCACCACAGGTCACAGTGGAGCAGCTGCCGCAGCAGCTCCTGGGGAGCTGCATGCAACAACACACTGTCACCCAATAGCTAGCCTGGAGTCTTTAGATGGCTGCAAAGGAGCTCCTGGATCTGAAAACGGCAGGTGTTCCTTCACACTTTCGAGTGAACTGCAAACCAGGAAGACTGGTTTAGCACAGAATGGGCAAACCTCCTTGCCCCACTGCTCACAGGATAAGCACATCTCGCCTATTCTCCAATGCTTAACCTTCTCTCCCAATTCAAAGAGCTGTTTCAAATCCTCTGTCGCTGGCTCGAGGCTGACCGCTTGCCTTAAGGAAATTCTCGAAAGAGTGGGCATAGATTGTTTTATCCAGGTGCACCCCAACAGGAAGCGGAAGGCGGTAGGGCTCAAGAGTGCCACCAACACTAGTGAGTTGCTACATACCGTGGAATGTGCGGTGGCCATCCCCGAGAATTCCGCACTGCCCCACACAACACACCAGCCTGACATACAAATGCATTGGGAGAGGAGGGAACTCGATCACTGCCCAACCTTGGACCCTGTGAAGGAGCCTATACTGCTGAACTACTGCCTGCAACATCCCAGTAAAAACCCAGACACCCAAAAATATCATATAAACCTACTAAAAAATAATATATGGGGCATCTACCACCTTCCAGCACCTGGTGTTTTAATACACTCGCTCCACCTGGTTGGACCACCTGTTCCACCTGGGGAGGTCCTGGGGTCCCTCCGGAAAACAAGACTAATGGGTAACCCTTGCAAATGCCACTTGGGGCTGACCGAAGCACAGTACCTGGGGTACTGCATCGGAAGAGGCCTTCTTGAACTTCAGGAAAAGCAAGTGGAAGTGGTAAAAGAGTACCCCCTTCTATCAACCAAAAAACAGGTACATGCTTTCCTGTGAGCCATTGAGGAACTCCAATACAATCTCGCTGGATGCCACTTCACTTTAGTCAGCTACATGGCCCACTACTTGACACACGCCAAGGACTCTAATGCTCGGTAAACTCGATGATTTTTCTCTTTGCAAGACTTCTCATTTCAGGTCAAGCACAGAGCCAGGTCCCAACATGGAAGTGCAGACAGACTTTCCCATGGCTACACTCTCTGGGCACATTGGCTGCTAGTTGGTGGTGCTGAGCTAATGGGTGGACCTGTGACGGTGGCTCAAACTCTGCCGCGCTCAAGCAGCATAAAACCATACTTCAACCTGTGAATCCCGTGGTCCTGAAGAAACAGCTGCAATTCACCATGGATAGTGCCAATGAGTGAGTGAGAGTGATTTTTGCATTTAATAAAAGAACATTTTCCTCCTGCCTCCTTACTGTGCCATGGTATTTGTATCCCACCTTGCAGCACGAGTTGCTACAGTATGTATGGGATCCACATTTGTAGGCCGCAGTGTGTCTTTGGAAACAATTCATGGTCAGTGATCTGACACTTAGAATTACTCTGTAATAAAACCCAACTAATTACCCTAACTCTTATGAGAATTAAAATACCCTCAACCTTATAATCACACTAACTTATAAAATCAAATTACATTGCCCTAACTCTTCCCACTAACATCTAACATCACCCTTTCTTGTTCTTGGTAGGACTTTATACTAGTTAATGATTATAAAGTATATATAGTACACTAGGGTTTCTACTACTATTGTAATACATCCCAACAGGCCTCTTTCAGAAGAAAAATACGTATTTATATACTAATTGTAGACATTTGTTGACAGAAATTATGCTGATCTATTAGTTGCACAGGGCCTCTTAGTTGTATAATTTCACTGTACTATGTACATTTGAAGGACATTATTTACATTTACATTAAAAATGAGGATGGGTTCCTTTCTAAGCCTGGTTCCTCTCAAGGTTTCATCCTCATATCATCTCAGTGAGATTTTCCTTGCCATCGTTTACTCTGGACTTCTCATTAGGATAAATGTTATGGATAAATATTACTAATAATTGAATTGTAAACTTGATTTTTTATTATACGTTTCTAGATTTCTATAAAGCGTTCTTGGCATAGTCCATCCATGAGAGGAATTGTGCTCAGTTCTCCTGGTTTTGGAACAGACATTGATCTCCTGACTCACCTTGAGTGTTGTTGATGCCCAGTTGCTCAATTCAGCAACACCAGACCTCTGTGTAAACAGTCCCCCTGTAATTCACATTATCTTCTGGGATTCTGGGTTCCTAGGTTTTGGGGTTAAGTTTATTATGTTGTCTGAAAAGCTGTGTGGAAGCAGGGAAAAGGTACCAGGCAGAGAAAAAACAGCCAATCAATACCATGGTAAATGTATTAAACTGAGAAAGGCGGAGGATGAGTGGCAAAATTATGGCTTTGTGGGACTATGGTCATTGAGCTGTGTGGAGCGGCCAAAGTTAGCCTTCTAACATTTTACAAGATACCTTGACCTGTGCATATTCTGTACTCAGAAGGATGACACAAACTTGTTGATGTCAATTCAAGTCAAAAGCTTTTATTGTCATTTTGACTATATACAGCTGAAGCAGTACACAGTGAAAAGAAACAATGTTATTTCAGGTGTTACAAAAGGACACAGAGCTACATAAGACATCACATGACTAAGATCTATAAATTAAAAATTATCCTGTCATAACAAGACAGAAACATAAAACAAAATTGAGCTAGTATAACACATCATGGACAATATCAGGCCATCAGCACTGATCCATTGCATTTGTCTCCAAATGCGGATGGCAGAAACATTTTCCCCACTGGGAAATGTCTGAGGTTCTCACTTCTGGCGCATTGTCAGTTTCACTCCTTGGAAAAGGGGCATAAGTAGCATGACAGCAAGTTAACCAGCACACACTGTTCTTGCGAGGAGATCTAAGGGTTGTTAATCTGCATCCACAGAAAATCCAGTACTACTGGAAACTTGGTGGTGTTGGTAATAATAAGTTATTAAGGAATATTCTACTGGTACGTACTTTTGGTATGGAGTTAAATAAGGTACTTTAAGTCAAAATTATTATGTAAACAATATGTAAACAAAGCAAAAATTTCAGTATGGTGATGGGATAACTTTCATGGTTGTCATTCAGGATTCATTGTGTTCAGCTGTGTTCAAACTTTTTAACTTGCCTTTACAATGCAGGTATAAAAAAATGGTGAAAACTTCCTTAGTGCTAATGTATTAAGTCAAGTCAAGTCAAGAAGCTTTTATTGTCATTTCAACCATATATAGCTGTTGCAGTACACAGTGAAATGAGACAACGTTTCTCCAGGATCAAGGTGCTACATAAAACAAAGACAGGGCTAAGGACATGTAAGTAGTCTTAGCCACATAAAGTGCAACTGTGCATTCTGGTGCAAACAGTGCAGGACAAGACAAACAAGACCATCTTTCTCAACTCATTTGAATTGTTTTCTTTAAATAGTGGACAATTATCTTTTAAAATATGATGCTTACTAATATGCCAAGATAATAAAGAATAACTATGTATTTAATATGGAATTAATGGAATTAATATGTACAGTACATCATTACTAAATAGGACATTTCTGTATAGTTTCCATCACCTTGTTTATTAGTGTTGTCATTCTCTGACAATTTATTATAAATAAATTCCTGCTTTTACACATTCATGTCCAGTCTAATTTCTTACGAAACACTTGTACAGCAATGTTGCTGGGAATAGAATGCCATGTCTGAAATCTTTTTCCATTATTAAGAATCAGATACATGGCTGTCTTTGTGGCTTTTTGTAGTTTGCTTCAGGGCAGTGTTATACTCTGGGGTTTGCCCTTTATGTAGTTTGCTAACCTCAATAATAATAATCCAATATTGCAAATATGAAGACTCAGTGTAGTAAGACAGGAATATTAGCCTATATTATTTCCCATATGTATGAATAAATGTCTGGGAATGTGTTTGCCTGCTAGGTTATGCTGAGATTTGGATGGATTTACTACTCACAATGTGTTATTAGCCACACTGTGACACTTCAGAGGTCAAGGGATAGTGGCATGATGAAGAACATCATTAAATATATTATTATTATGAATGTGTATACTGTAGCTGGACAGAACCTGAATCCTTCACACTGGTTTCACAGTACATAGTGTAGGTGTTTTATATATGTTTTCTACATTTCATAATTTAAAATTTCTAGATCTCGAGAGATTGAAGTCAAAATGGTGTCCTTGAATTCTGGAAAAATACAGAAGAAATATACATTAATGAAGAAATTATATCAATAATTAAAATATCCAAGAGTTTTAAATATATCCCATTCTATTATGACCCAATCTACACTTATTAAAACATACACACAAATGCATTAATTTCTTTGTAGATTTTTTTATTCTTTGTACCTGTCACCCTGTTAAATAGACTTACTGGCCCTATAATTCTGCATTAATTGTGACTCAAGTTTAAGCCAAGAGGTTTGCATCAATCAAAGTCTCTGCATGGCCCCAGTTTTCTCTGGTAAGGTGACAGGGCTTCTGCAGACACCAGCCTAATAGCTATTACATGCTAATGATGCTAAAGACCATAGATAGTCTCTAACGTTTCTCTCCGCAGGCTGTCTTATTGTTCCCCAAATGCCATTTTGTTCTCCTTTATAAACATGCAATACTAATGATGTTCTTTGCCAGAAACCAGTATGTAAAAGTGCAGTGATGAATGGGAAGATTTGGGCAGCATGGCAAAACAGTAATGGTCGGAGTGACAGAGGGGAAGACAAGCAAATCTGGGGACTCTCAAATGATATCTAAGACAAATAATTATGATAAACATGTTATTTTGCTCCACCAGCGACTGCACATTACCTAATGATGTTCAATGGCAGTAGTAAGTGATAAAGACAACAAATACATTACTGCTATGCATCGCAAATGGGAGTCCCCAAGGAAAGCCATCTGAATTTCAAATTTTGTTGCCATGCTCATTTTTCATAACAGAAAATGCATGTGGAGCAGCGCATTTCAAACAACTGTGTACTTAATGTGTAATGTTTAATGTACTCAATGCAGACCATTTACGTATATATGTATTTAGTATTTATTCTTATAAAATGTTTTCTACTTACTGTTGTCATGCTATATATATATATATATATATATATATATATATATATATATATATATATATATATATATATAAGTCTAATCCACTCTAAAACTCCAGCTAAAGTAGGAAGTGCTAAGCAAATCCAAAATGAAATGATACCGAAATGCGCAATTTGGTTTGGATTTAAAAGTAAGGGCCTCTATTCAGAGCACAACAGTGGAGCTTTCATTCTGCAGTGAATTAGTCATTAAAGTAAAACATTGGTGCACTCTGATCCTCTTTGAGAAAGAAAGGCTGGCAGAGAAGCGAGTAAAGGCATGACAATGTTGAGTCTTTGGAGACAAAAGCCATGGCCAACATTAGGACTGGACTGCCATTGTGCAGTGGAAAATGGGTAAAAATCCTGGCAGGTGGATATGACATTTTATCCGAATGAGAGAGATGGAGGAGTGTTAGACTCTGTAGATATTTAGAAGGGAACAGGATCTGTAATAAGAGGGATCCTGAGCTCATACAGCACCTCTTTGTTGCAACACATCCACCAAACTGTCAGCACTGTTCATTTAAGCAGGTCAAGAGAAACTCCCAAAGGTATTCAGTGCTCACAAAGAGAGAAAACACATATAAAAACTGAATTTTGACAATGATAAATAAAATAAATAGTAAAGTTATATAAAAAGAAATTGTATTCTATTCTAAAAAATTTTTATTTTATTTTATTCTTTAAATAAGAAATGGACTGTTGATTTTTTGCTCTTTTTCAAACAAGTAGCATGTAAACATATTGGTCAAACACAGGAATTTTATGATGTCTTAAATTCCAAAGTAAGGTCTTGGTGACCAGGAGCCTATATTTAAAAATATATTTAAAAAAATTCTTACACAGTACAACATGTAGTGAAATGCTTTATATATACAAATAGCATTTTAATGACATCAAACTTGGTTTAAAAGCATGTTTTTAAAAGTTAAAAAGGAGAAACTATTCAAGTTCAAAACTTAACAAAGGTTTTCTATTTTCCTCTGCAACAGAATATAGTATTAGTATACACTGCCTCCTCAAATCAGGTCTGGAGACAATCATAGCAAAACATTTCTTTTGATCCTTTTGCTAGTAGTCTGTTGTTTTGTTGAAAACAGCAGAAATGACTATGGTCTGTTAAGCCAAGGCATATGGACAGATAGAACCCAGAGGGGGCTTGAGCCCTTGCCCTTTTACCCTCAGTCTGTATAAGTGCCCTCTTGGCTGCCATGTATTATAATTACAATTTATATGGTCTTCAGGTGGCTCCTGGAGCAAGGATGTAGCCTGGAGTGCACCTGAGACCAGGGATTCAAACCTGGCAGTAGCACTGAACCAGATCCACTTCAGTGAGGCAATCGGCAATTGGCTAAGCCTCATCTGGGAATTAAGTGGACTTGGTAAATTTAAGTTCCAAGTGCTTTATTGCTATTGAGCACGTCTTGTGATAAAGTGCAGTAAAGTTATATTCAGCTTAGCAGGTGGGAAGTGATGCATAGTAGAATTCATTTTACAGCTTTCATTAGGTAAACTTGAAAAACTCATGTTTTCCTTTGTCAGCAGCTTAATTATTAAATCACTAAACAGGTTTCATGATAATGTGAATGAGCTAAGTTTGCAAAATTGTTATTAGTCTGTCCTATGATTATGACATGGCAGTGTTTTTTAGTTGCATTTAAAACTTAACACCCACAATTTATTACAGGCAAAGCAATATGCATATAAAAGCTAGTTTTGCCCCTTTAAATGTAATTGTAGCTGAGTACATTACTGAACTCTTTAATGTAGGGGTTTTTGAATCTTTTTTCATGGAATTCTAGAGTAAAGATTATTTTTTCCAGCATAATCTATATATTCAAATATTAGGCTAATTATTTAAATATGTAAAATAATACTCCATTTACATTTTAGGCAAAATCTTTTTATTTCCTGAAATGTTAAATTCTAACAGACACTGCTGACATGACTGTGTTAACAAACAAAGAAATCAACTTATATTTTTTTATAATTGTAAATACAAGGCTAACTTGTAAAGTACAAACCATTTCTCTGGGAGCAATAGTTGCTCTGCTTGTTATTACTGAACACTATATAAACAAAAATATTATATACTATATATAAAAATAAAATATACAGTGATTGGACTGTTTCTTTTTGTTTTTAGAGGACACTCGAATGTAATACGTTGCACTGTTTTGTGATAGGCAAGTTATATATTTAGTCATTAGCCTGTGGTTATATTGTTTGTTTTGCAATAGACCTATTTGAACATTGATCTAGTTATCCTACATATACCAGTTGCTGTCTGCCTGAAGCAATCTGGGATAAAGTGTCCCACTTAAGGAATCATGGTAGTAGTGGAACTTGTTCAGCTGGGACTAAACTGGTCCTAATTTGATGACCACTGCACCACCTCAACCTCTATGGACTTTGCCAGAAGGAAAGAGGTGATATGTGCAGTACAGCTGTTTTTTTTTCTGTAGGTCAGTTAGCTGGCTTTGCTTTATTGTAAATCACAGGTGCTATTTGCACCACAGATGATGCAAAGGCTCTGTAATTTCTTTTGGTAGATAGATTAGCTTGTTGTTGTTGCCAGCCAGTATAATCTTACATAGGACACATACATAAATCTACCGCATGTAATCTGTCATACTGAGGTTTGTCCCTATTATAAACAAAAACTAATTAGGTTACCTAATGAAGGAATTATCACTTAATGTCCTAATACTTTTTTATACCTGCACAAAGTATAAACTTTTACTTGCTTCCAGATGGGCCATAAAACCTTTAGTAGTTACTGTATTTACCAGTTCAGGCTAACCTTTCCATAAGTAAGCGTGCATGGCCTATTAGTATTTTCTGTTTTCTAGAGGCAAATGTCTGTCTGATCTGGTTTATCTCATATCATTATGTCAAGTTGTTTAAACTTATTAATGTATGATAGTGAGGGAACCTCCAAGTAACGTGACATGACTCTCATCTGTGACTTATGACTTTTTGGTTACTTATGTGTGCTTCTTTAAGCTTTCATGGAGAGAGAGAGAGATTTAAATTGAACAAGGCAAAAGCTGCAAGCTAATAATGGCCCATTATCATTTTTCATTTTCATTCATTTATTTATTTTTTTTTAATTGAAAGTGGGCTAAAAAATGCAGTGAAAAGTAAACATAAACCATTACTTCCTAAGATACCTTTGTACAAATACATACTGGGTTCTACAGTATTGCTAAAACCTGGGACAAGAAGGACTCAGTCACCACCATGAAAGGCTCACATTCAAGGCAAAATCATAATGTCCCTCCACTAAGCCCAACTTCAAGCTCTCATTGACCTGGAAACACAAACATCTAAACTTTCACTTTGGAGCAGGGTGAGAGCTAATGGCCGTTTCAAAAGTTGCTGCAGGCCACCACTTCTCCATCTGTGCGCCAATATATTTTACTGGGCACTCACCAAGTTGGTGATGATCCACTGATGATCTGGGGGTTTTCACTGAACATTTTAAGTTGGATTGCTGCAGATCACTGAGGTTTGGCACCCCTACTCCTACATGCAGGTAAAGGACTGGCAGAGGAGTGGGATGCAAAACAGATGATTGAGCTGGTGGCATGGCGCAGTGCATCACTCGTAACCTGACAGAAACAGTAAGACGGCCAATAACATGATCCATGACCATGAAATGAAAATTAAATAAATCAACATGATCTTTGCTGAAATTCTACTTGCCTTTCGAGTCTTCCCCTGTATACATACACACTGTGATCTACCAAAGGTTAACCTTTTATGATTATTTTTCTGTAAATATACTGTTAGTTGAATGAAACAGATTAACCATCAAAACTCTTTAAACTGTGTGTCTCAGGTCAATTCCATGAAAACTTTTTTTGGTGCTTATACAACACACACACACACACACACACACACACACACACACACACACACATATATATATATATATATATATATATAGACATTCTTCTCAATGTAATTAGCTCTATTCTAATTTGATTAAAAAAAAATCTAAGTTTATGGAGTGAACATTTATTCTAGATCTACTGTGGTTTGATGCCTTGTTTTTTTCCTCTAGAACCATTCCCCAAGGTAAGGCAAACATATTACATTTTATATTCTTGCTCTGTTGCCCCTTGAATTGTCCTTGATGCTGAAAGTGTGTCATAACAGTACCAAGGGGACACCCATTTAATCTGTCATTCAGGAGGAACACAGATTCTAAAACAGTCAACTGCTATCAACAAAACATTCTGCCTGGCATCTCCTCTAATGTTTCCTCACTCAGTTTCATTGTCTGTGAGAACAATGGCAGGCCATGCATTGCCACATGATGATGTGAGACAAAACATTATTACAAACAATATTTTTTATTCTTGTCTATCTGATACTGGCTTTGCAAATCATCAGTTTATTTTAACATTTTATTTATAGTATTAATATACAATGCCTCCTTAAATCTGGTCTGGAGATTTTAGGTTATAGTTCTACAGTAACTTCCTCAGGTACATGCAGACAAACCTTATATATAAAAACATCATTAATATTGTAAAGTTTTCTTGGACATTTATTTGAGAATTTTAGAAATAGTCTTCAGTATCAGTACTTTGGATTAGTCAGAGGTAAGGCTGAAACTTTAGGTAAGCTCGAGAGGGAAAACTCATAGCTGTTTTAAAAGTTAATATTAACTGACTTGTATGCAACTACTGTATATAAATGGGTAATTTGGTGTGTTGTACTTCAGCATGGTTTTGGCTTCATACAACCCTGTAATTGCTGATTATTTCCTGAGCTCCACTGCATTTTTACATGTTATATACAGTATTTCTTTTCAATAACCAAACACGCCAATGATGTCTGCAAAGTTATAAAAATGGCAGTTGAACATATACCTGAAAATAAAGAATAAAATTTCATGTGCCATGAATTGAATTGGGACAAAACACAATCTCCTCCAAAACTATTGGATCAGCAAGGACTTTTTTAGACTATATGCATTGGATTTCTTGGTATTTATTTGGACTTGATTATTTACTTATGCCATTACACAAGAAGTGGGCATAGCCAATACAGCAATTTGGAATTTGAAAAGAAAGAAACCAATGGTGCACTATGCAGCAGACACTGAAGGTAAAGAGCAACATCTAATTAAAAATTTTCACTGAAAAGTGAAAAGACCAAAATGTGGAGGAAGAAAGGACCTTAATGTAAGCAAGGGATATGCAGTTATTTAGTTGAGTTATTTACTTTGACATATCTGTTACTATATTTTTGCTTGCCTAAAAATTGTTTTCTCTGATACAACAGGTATTATGTTGTATGTTGTTTAAAACAAAATTAATAAAAAAAATCCTACACTTGAATACAAGAAAACTACAAGGAAAAAAAGGTGCAAAATACAAGAAAAATACTGTATAATCTCATTATCCTTGTATACAGAATGTCCATATGTATTCCTAATTGTAATGTACAATGTTATGTTTATTTGTTAGCTCTTTCTCCATAAATGCCTCCTACAGCAGCTCACAATTTAAGCCACGGTCCAAGAGTCTACTTTGGTAGTGACCAATCTTTAACTGCATGCATTACATAGCTGTATACCTCTTACCCATGGTGCCCATGACCCCTTCCATGTCTTTCCCTTCTTGTTCTCCTGCAGGTCTTCTCTCATCCCTTCACTAATTATCCTGCCATCTGTCCCACTCCCTTCTTCACAACCCTCATTTCTCCTCTCAGTAGGACTGTTATGAGTGTTTTGTTTTAGTTTTTCTTGTGTGTGTGTGTGTGTGTGTGTGTGTGTGTGTGTGTGTGTGTGTGTGTGTGTGTGTGTGTGTGTGTGTGTGTGTGTGTGTGTGTGTGTGTGTGTGTGTGAGAGAGAGAGAGAGAGTGAGAGAGAGAGAGAGAGAGAGAGAGAGAGAGAGAGAGAGAAAGACAGAGTGAACAAAATTAAATTAATTAAGTGTTTCTCTTTCTCATTCTGTTTGATCTAGTTCATAATAGTTCATTTCTGATCTGCTTAGAAGAATTATTTCATGGTAAATGTTGACTTACAAATTTTAACAACAAAACACCTACTTCCATGAACTAATACAGCCATATTAATTGTTTCATACAGGAGGTGTATTTCCTGTCATAGTGTATGAGACACACTCAGTTACTTATTTTATTTATACATTTACAGAAAATGTAATATTACAGTTATTGCCAGATTTTTTTTTTTTCACAATTCCAAGCCCAACTAAAGACCACACAAAAGACCTGAAACTATCTCAAATTATTTAACATCACACATTTTTTATTAATTTTCCAACATTTTGTAGAGGATTTACTGATACCAGCTCCCAGTACTTGCAGTATTGTATTATATAATACAGCTAATTATTGCATTTTTACAGATTTACATAATCAAATTTAAAACAAAATATAATTCACTTCAATTTATATGTCAACTGCATACTGATAGAGCACATAGCTGAGCAGTTAAGCGCACACAAACAAACCATTAAACATATTACTCAAAGCCTTAACCACTGAGCCAATAACTACTTCAAATGGTTTGCACTGGCTCATGCAAACTGATGATGTCTATCATCCGATGAACTTACACTCACTAGGAATCTAGTGGCTGTTACACTTTAAAACCACTGTTCTTCACTCTTTGTGAAAAACAATGCTATAATTTTCCTACACCAGTCAAAAAAAATAGACAGGCTACAAAAAAAATTATTATTGTATTATTATAATATTAATTATAATAAAAAAATTATAAAACATTATAAAACATTCAACTAAAAATTATATAGCATTTATACATTTAAAAGTAGGTCTTTTTAGGATGCCACAGTCTAACTCTATAAATATACCATAGTGTTACACCATAGAGAATGATATTTATGTGATTGGTTTCTACAACATTGCTCCAGACTATAAGAATGTTTAGAAGATTACTTTAAATTGTGATAAGTTTGAACTTTAGCCACACGTTAGATACTGTTATAGTTTCTGTTGTTGGAGCCTAACACAAACATTCTCCAAGGGATTTATACAATTAGAATGTAGAACTATAGTTATTTAGTGGTAGCATTGTAGTGTTTTATGAATCGTATAAGAGTGTGATTAAAGAGTTGCATTGTCATGGGCCTCATGTAAGGGAATCTCTGCACAGAAATCACTGTAAAGGCAGCACCAAGGACAGCGACCTCAGCACCAGACACAACACTGGAAAAAGTACACATGCTCCAAGAAAACAGATTGAATAATCTATTGAATGATCTATGAAGGTGAATGATTGTCATAAACCCAGTGGCAGGAATTGGGTGCCTTTACAGAGTGGAATCAGACCCAAATGTAGGGATAACATGAAAAAAGGGGTTTATTAAGAAAACTAACAAAACCTACAAACACAAGGAAAAGAATAGGGGAGACAACAGGCACAATGAAACTACAGGCTTCAGAAAACAACAGGCACAATGAAAACAGGTGTATATATATATATATATATATATGGAGGACAGTCACAAGACACAAGGAACAGATGTGCAGAGGTGTGAATGGATTAAAGTTTGAATTTAATCTTTAAACCTTAAAATTAAAGGCTGGGCAAACACGCGTTTGTCAAGACACATGGTACGAGACAAATACAAAGCCTGCCAGAACCTCTCCCTGGTGTTCAGGCAGGGAACAGTCCAAACCATCCATGACACCCACCCTGTACAGAGAAAGTGGGATAATACTTGCCACCATTGAAGATGAACACAATGGATAAGGGATTACATATGTAATATTATATGCAATATTATATGCAATATAATTATATACAATTATATGTACACATACACACACAAATACACACACACACACACACACACACACACAAATACACACACACACACACACACACACACACACACACACACACACACACACACACACACACACACACACACACACACACACACACACATTGGCTAAAGGCAGATACCTTGTCCACTCAGTTTAAGGGTCCAAGGTAAAATAGATTATGTACAGTAGTATTAAGTAGATAAGTAAATATCATTTCATCCCTTTGATTGGTGTTCATTTAGTAAGGTCTACCACAGTATGTGAGGCCTCCAATTATTCAGGTCTGTATTGGCCGCTAGGCTGGTGATTATCTGTAGTGATATGCTACACTAGGTGAATTACACAGTTACGAGAGATGACAGTGGCTCCTGGGTGGCTGGTGACCTCCTTCATGTGAATAGAGTTTTCTAGTTTGACCAAATTTGTAATGGTTTCCATGAAATCTTTGTGCAATAAAAGTAAACATCCCAGCTCTGTTCAATACATCTGAGCAATGATCTGTAAAAAAATTACGCAGAAAACTATTTGCTTGTTCTTCAAAGTCTTTAGTGTTTTAAATAGAAAATTTGGTTGTTGTTTTATTTTGTTGCATATAATTATGTAATAATGTTAATTGGGTTACTAGCTTTTCATTTTGAACTACAGTAATGTCTTAGTTGCACTTCTGTATAATAATGTTATAAATTTTGGTTGACCCACTTCTTATGACCTGGATTATACACTGTACTCAGCTACTGTTTGTAGTTGTTGTTTATTAAAACAGGGTATGACAAATGTTATGTGAGTTTAGTGGTTTGTTGAACAAAACAGACTTGAATTCAATTCTCCAAATCTCCTCAAGGCCAACTTTTAGCATGTATTCTTACAAACAAATTTAAAGTGTAATATTGATAAATGTATATATTCAACCTGTTCAGGATAATGTTTTTGAGTTTCATTACACCAAGTACACACCATAGATAATGTAGGTGCAGAAGCAATTTAAAAACATGTATTTTTAAGATTTTTTTTTATTTTTTTGTTCCTAATTTTGGACATAATTTTTAATTATGCATGATTATGGCTGTAATGGCACTGAATGTCAATAGTCAAATTTTATTTCATTTTAAAATTTATTTTGTCATGTCTAATATTAAAACACTATTGTGAACTACATTTAGAAGATATACTAACCTGTATTGTCCTGCATCCTTCTCCACTGAAAATCTCACAGCATACAGATTTTTTCCCCCTGAGAATCTAGTTCATTGAGGTGCCTATACACAGATATGGTACAGTGTTATATAATGACTAGCCAAGCAGATTGAAAATTCCAAAGCTTGTGGCCAGAATGGTATGCAAAAGATGTCAGATTTTTTCTGCCCCATGGATGGAGCATCTGATGTTCAGAATAGGTGAGGCTTTGCCAGGGGTAGGGGTAGCTGGGCAAAAAAAATCTACCTTTCTGTAAAAAATGGTACCTATTTAATGTCAACATTTACATTTTGATTCCATTTTCACAAAAAATTGTTATGAGCTATATTCAATCATCCACAATCCCCAGCCCAACCATTGTGTCTAACATGAGCTAACAACTGAATGAGCATATGCAGTGTTTAATAAATTACAAATGAGATAAATGAGTCCTTTTTGTTAGTGAAGGCAGGCCCAGAGACTGGAATTTGGAGGAACCAGCTTAGATTTAGCCTGTAGCTGGACACACACTTTTTTGAGAGGCTCTACAAATCTGCTGTTTGCCTCTCTTCATAAATATCAGTAAAGAGATTTGCATCACACAGTGTCTTCTCGGCAGTGTCAATGCCCTTAGGATCTGTGGGTGGAGAATTGTTAGGACAGATTTGTATCTAGTCTTTTCTTCCACAGCTATGAGATTATGATTCATTCTTGTTATTCTCTATAGATAAGCCAGCGGAAGTCTGACAGACATGAAGTGTCCTACTCAGTCTCCTAAAGGCATTGGAACACCGGTCATGTCCACCAGTGGGACAAAGCTGAGACACATATTTGAGACTCAACATATGTTAGTCGACCTCTGCAAGGGCCGCCATGCCTTGCAGGGTGAGCGTCACTATCATATTATGACACTGAAAATAAAAGAGTCAGGCTTGTGCCCCAAGATGGTCTTGCACAGGCCAGAAATTATATCAAGGATGCAGACATATTCAGCTGGTGACAGTTAGACCAGGGACTTCGGAAACAATATGTCTGAGTTTCAACTTTAGATTGAATAGCCTGTGTGTAATTACAGGGGTTTGTCTAGAACAAATATTTCCTTTGTCCTCTGCTATAAACCAGTTGTCATTTTCAGTTTGCAAATAAATGAAAAGAAAAGTATGAAAAACATAGAAATAGAACAGGAAGAGCAAGGATGATGAGGGGTTGGCTGATAGGATAGGAAGAGGCCTGCAGCAATGTAGGGACTAGATGTAGCTACAGATTGTCACTGCTCCCTATTTTCAGTGTTCATATTCATATTAAAGTGCAGAAAAGAGCAGACAGAGTCCTATAATGCAGTTACATGGTTGTTACAGCAAGGCAAAGACACCATGCCAAAAAGATGAGAATATAAAGATGTGTTTACAAAAGAAGACTTTGGTGCAACTTTAATTTGCTTTCATTTTGTTATCATCCTCAAGAGTATTATTACAGATTCACATAATTCTTTGATTCAGATCTGAGACTGCAATACATAATATGCTCAAATGATTATTTGGGTTTTTTGTTGTTGTTGTTGTTGTTGTTATTTCTAGCCTATAGCATATACAATAGCTAGTACACTTGTAGTGTTTTTTCCCTTTGATCCGAGAGCATTAGTTAATTAGGTTCATTAGTCTCTTCAGCCCTTTGTAATAGTAATCTGGCAAAGGACGTCCAACTTTACTGATGAGTTTTAAAAAGATATAGAGACATAGAAGGGGTGATGACTAGGAAAAGAAAATGGAAAGTAAACAATTATGGAAGATTAAGGTCTAATCATGGTGAATGAGGTGGTCAGATCATTTTGGAAAGAAAAAGAGACAGTAGCTAAAAGTAAACTATGTGTCTGTGTGTCCTAGGCCCACATACATTACATAGGCCCAAGGACTATGTAAATGTATCTGTTCATATTAGGTTTGTGTGTATGTGTGTTGTATATGTATGAGTTAGTCTGTATGTGCATTGATAAGTCTGTGTGTGTGCTGGGTGTTGGATGATGTGTGAAAAGCGTTCTCTGCTGCGGCTGAGGCAGGTCAGGGTCAATCTTTGCTTGCCAAATAGGAGGTGAGATCTGATTGGCCATGACAGACGTTTGACAAGTAATTGTTCTAATCATGTTGGGAAAAGGGGATAAGGGGGTTGGGTGGAGTACAGAGACTTCACTGATCCTAACTCCCTTTGTATGTGACATTTCCTTCTCTTCATCTACTGTGTTGCTCTTCTTCTGCCTCCATCTTCCATGCAGATCTGCAGCTTCATTAGAGCAGTCAGCATTACAAATGTGGGTTCGGATCTGAATGCAGCCCAAGCACCATGCACAGTTGGTGGAAGAAATCAGTGCTGGATAACAAGACAGATGGACAGTTATGACTTGACCCTAGCAATGAAGAGATAGTGCATTGAAATGTGAATTGGTTACTGACCCCTTGTTTGGTTCCAGTCAGAATCAAAACAAGAAATGCCAGTGGTAACTAGTGCATACATACAGTACTGTAGTCTTTTCTCAGGTGTGTGTGTGTGTGTGTGTGTGTGTGTGTGTGTGTGTGTGTGTGTGTGTGTGTGTGTGTGTGTGTGTGTGTGTGTGTGTGTGTGTGTGTGTGTGTGTGTGTGTGTGTGTGTGTGTGGTTTGGGAATGGGGGTGTATAGGTATATTACCCTGTCAGCTCTGCTCATAGGTAGTACACTGTTGAGCCACTGTAATGATATAAGTGTTGTCAGCAGAGACAGTCTGAGCTGGCTAGACAGGGGAAAAAGGAGAAAATTGTTAAAGAGATTGAAGCACTGATCAGACAGCTTTGACAGGAATAAAGTCGAGCTGTGGAGGGCCACCCCTGGCCTTGTGTGTCTTAATATAGTGGTAGGTAAGACATATATGTGTGTTATCAGACCTAGTAGAAGTATACAGTTGTATTTTATTAAAATTATTAAAATGCACCAAACATTTTAGTCCACCCATGTAATTGGCATAAACTGATGTAAACTGCCATGTAACATAATGTCCAGCATGCCTGCAGGTTTCAGAAATAATACAATATTACTACAATATGAACTATAATCTTTGCATAAAATGGAGCTAATAATCTACTGGGTTAATAGTCTTGCTTAAGAGCAGCTCTCTGGCATTCCTACATTTGATCACTAACCAGTTATCTATCGCAACACAAATTAAACTATTAATTGTTTTATTTGATACACTATTGGAAAAAAGAAATTGTCACTCTAGACTTCTTTGTATGTCCTTTTTGTAGGCTTCTGCATAGAATCTTCAATTGTTCACTTGATGAGAACAATTTAGGTTTATTTCTAAGAATGAAGTTTTGCTCATAGATCACAGATTTACTTACTACTGTACTTGCTCATAGATCACAGATTTAATTGTTTTAAAAAAAATTGTGTCCTTTCTGACTGGCAATCTGTCACTATATTCTGACATTATCAGTGGGAGTGCATACCAATGCAATAAGCATCAGTATGTCTTCTCAGTGGATAATGCAAATAGGAAATCAACAGATGGACATCCTAAATGTGTATGACTGTTTTTAAAGCCAGAATTCAATAAGTGCCTTTAGCCCTTAAGGCACGAAAGAGAGAGAGAGAGAGAGAGAGAGAGAGAGAGAGAGAGAGAGAGAGAGAGAGAGAGAGAGAGAGAGAGAGAGAGAGAGAGAGTCTGGTTATAAACAAAAACAATTGCATTTTATTTATTTTAACTTTCATTTATTTAAGTAAAAATCACTCAAGGTTCTTACCAATATCAAATAATTATGTAATGCCAGATGCACAAATGGCAAACATTTGCCATAATGTTACATACAGTAAATTACTCAGATAATGTACATCAGCCTAAGTATCATATATTCTGTATAATTCAGAAAAAAATAATTATATTTCATTTTTCCCAGATTTCTCTCTCTCTTTCTCTCTACTTATGTTTAACTGTATTTCTTGTCTGGGATTATGATTATCTGCACACACTGAGGCTGCTTTATGTTATTGAATTAAGCAGCTCAGCCTATAGCCAGAACTGCAATGGGCTCTGTTTCATGCCTGTAGCAGAGGAACAGATACTCTAGGGCCCAACCAGAACAAAACTCCCTCTTGCATTCCTGAGATGTTTTCCTGAGATATTCCATCCCCTGCATATTCAAGCACTGCGGCACCAAATCCCCTTAAACAATGAGATTTTCCAGCCTCCCACACAACAGAACTCTCTCTCCTATTTTTTCTCAGGTGGTATTTTGACACCACAAGTGAAGATTCTGCTTTTGTCATTTATTCTTTGAGCCCTCAAGTAAGCACATTTATTCCTACTTGGAAATAACTAGGAAACACGAAACCATCCTATCATAACTATGTACTGTATACTTTGTGTTTATGAGTTTTTTATTATTATTATTTTGGGGTCCTATGGTGTATAATATCATTAATAATTTTCTATAAGCAAAGAGAAATTAAAAATAAATACGCAAATAAATTGAAAAAGAAAGAACAAATAAAAAGCTACCAATCTGTTCAAGGCTGACTCAGCACCTGGACTTGACTGATACATTCAGTATACACACACAACCTCTGATAAATTAAGGTTGCTAGATGCATGAACCTAGGTTCAGATATCTGTCTGTCAAACACAATAATGAAAACAGAGATGTAGATACGTAATGTGGGTGTAGAGTAAAAGAGAAAGAGACATTGACTTTGATAGAGCCAAATGAATGGGCTGCTGTTAGTTCTGGGTCATTAACCCATTAAATTAGGATGTCACTGACACAGAAAAGTGGGAGGTGACAGGATGGCTCCTTGGCCCCTTCACTACAGTCCATACCATTGATTGCAAGCTTTTTCTTCCCGACATGAGCGCAACACTCGTGATAGAGACACACCGTAATCCTTATACAAGAAAGATCTTTACTCGACAATGGATTCATGCCCTTACCAGACAGCATTATAATTAAACAGGGCATTAAATTTAGAACTAAACTATTTTGACTGTGTGGAGCCACCATCTCAGCTTTTTTTAAGAACACTGATGGCCCTGGAATATGAAGGACACAAAATTGTGTCTGCTTGTCTGTAGACCAGATTTCCTTGAAGATCTTCCACTTCTCTTTCAGTTTCTCATGTTTCTTTGTGTTATTTATTGTTGCCATGGAATATGAAGGACACAAATTTGTGTCTGCTTGTCTGTAGACCAGATTTCCTTGAAGATCTTCCACTTCTCTTTCAGTTACTCATGTTTCTTTGTGTAATTTATTGTTGCCATGGAATATGAAGGACACAAATTTGTGTCTGCTTGTCTGTAGACCAGATTTCCTTGAAGATCTTCCACTTCTCTTTCAGTTACTCATGTTTCTTTGTGTAATTTATTGTTGCCATAATGTAACACCATTGTGAGTTACAACACAGCAAAAACATATCACACTCACTCTGCTCTACTCCTCTGCTAATTCCGAAACCAAGCCATTTTAATATTCGCTGGTTTGCAGCCCACCTTTTGTGCTAAGATCCACAACACAATTACAGATGTGTTAAACTTGTCGTACATCTGGTCTGGGGAAAGTGATTCTATCCTATTTCTTTGTAATCACCGAAACAAAGGCTGTTGGCGGCAGTGGGAAATGTAATTAGCTGCTTCTAGCTGGCTTTGGGGGCAGTAACACAGCCTGGTTAATGTTGTCATAGAGATGTTTGGGGAAAGGTATTGGCTGTCTGTGGCCAGCAAGGCCCAGGTTTATTCCCTCTTAATGGGCTTTCGGGCTGAGCTCCCAGAGGAGAGTTTGGTTGACAATCTGACAAAGTTATCTGAAGATAAGTAGGTTGGGGAGAAAGCAAGAGAGAGAGAGAGAGAGAGAGAGAGAGAGAGAGAGAGAGAGAGAGAGAGAGAGAGAGAGAGAGAGAGAGAGAGAGAGAGAGAGAGAGAGAGAGAGAGAGAGAGAGAGAGAGAGACCAGTCAAATGGTATCATCGCACACAAACACACACACAGACTATCCCTTTATAGAATTTGTCTGCTGATTGGTACCATTGCTTCCATTCGTGTCTTCATAATACTAGCTGCATTAAACTTCATAAGGTTTGGTTCTTAATCTGTTGTCAATGACATGATCAATCCTCCAAATCTGAGACTTGAGATCTCTGTGAATTTAGTCCTGTCTGAATTCAGCAATCTGTCTGTAAGGTTTATGCATAGCTGTGTGGAAAATACACATCTTTTTACATAATTACCTGTAGTTGTTACACACCTGTATAAAACAAACTCCCGATAAAGATTTTGTCGCATCCTGTGGCAAAGTGTTTGGAAGCATGCTTATAATAAAGCATGTATGTAATGTATGTAATTGAATAAAAGTGCCATACTGTATGGCTTATGCATGAAACTTTTCTTGCCAATGCATGCATTGTATTGATCTCAGTAATTACATTACACAGTGATTGCTTGTACTGTGTATGTATCAATCATAAACATTACCAATGTTTACTGGTACAACAAACATACTGTATTTTGGGCTAGAACTATAGGTCATGTGGTCAGTGTTATGACCTAATGTTATAATTAGCTGATAATGAACTTAATAAGGAGTCCTGCTAGAAAACTGACAAAGACTGGCTTACATACACACATTTGCAGGCAAAGAGTTCCAGGCCAACTGGTGCTGAGCAAAACTGCATACATTTTGTAGGAGAGGTGCAGAAATTGATTTAGCTCCATGAGACAAAGAGTGTGTGTTAAAGGTCCCTAATTCTGACTGGAACATATAGTGGAGTGATTATTCATTACATGCCCATTTCATGGTGCTCATCTTGTAGGCTTGTTTTTCAGACCAGCAGTATCAGAATAGCCTGAGGAAACAATGTAGAAGATTCTGCTGCAGTTGAGGCAATTCACTGAGACTGCCCACAGAAATAAATGGAAAAATATGCTAAAGGGAACTGCCCAAGAATGCTGATGGACAATAATCTAATGTGCTATTGTAAATCTGGTTTGATAAGAAATTACTAATCACAGGCACTTTACGACTGCTTGGTATCTCTCACTGACCATGTGAGTAGGAACATCAGTATGCACACACAAAATGTGTACACACACTCGGTTATGCTCCAGTTTTCCAAATCCACTTTTGTTATTGATATCGAAATATAAAACATGTCGGACCAGGTCTTTTTTTCTACAGCCTGTATGTGTGCGTGTGCGTGGGTGTGTCTGCATTCATCATGGCCAGAGACTCAGCTGTCCCACCACTAAAATTGCCAATAAAGTTGAACTCATATAGATCCTCTCAAAATTTCAGCAGAAAAGGGTGGACTTGTCACCTAAACCACCTCTCTCTCTTTTTCTCTGGCCTATAACACACTCACACACACACAAACTTTATATTAACAGATGTGAATAAGCTTCTAAACACTTGGAAAATTATTGCAGAGATGCATACAGGGCACGCCGCAGAAAAAAAGACCTGGTCCGACATGTTTTATATTTAGATATCAATAACAAAAGTGGATTTGGAAAACTGGAGCATAACCGAGTGCATAGTTCAGAAATTATAAAATGTTTTCAAGCACAATGGCAATTACATTTGCATTAATCACAGTATTAAAGATTGCAGCCAAGGTCATTAACCTGATCTATTTTCTGAAGATGCTCCCTGGGTAGCATGTTTGCCACCCCAAAGCTTGGAGTCCATTATGGATCAGTACATCATCAGCCACGCTCCTAATCTGAAAAAGCATAAAATGTTATTTTAGAATCATTTTCCCATTACTATGCGTTTGGTCAGAGGCAATTGTTGATAGGCATTTCCCTGATCCTGATGTGACTTGTTTCTCTCATTTATTCTTGATTTAAAGAGAGGTTGTCAGGCCACACAACAGCTTGGCTTTGCATGTTAGAGTTTTTCTGCATGTTAAAAAAAGGAAAGAAAAGTAAAGTAGAAAACAAATAGCTTTCTCAGTTGTCTGTCCGTAAGAGGCCCTTGATGGAATAAATTTGGAAGAGCCACAGTGCCCCCTTCTGGTTAAAGACTGAATGAGTGTAACCAACGTGTAACACATGTGACTAGTAAAAAGATTTGTTTATGTGGTGTGTGTGTGTGTGTGTGTGTGTGTGTGTGTGTGTGTGTGTGTGTGTGTGTGTGTGTGTGTGTGTGTGTGTGTGTGTGTTTGTGTGTGTGTGTGTGTGCATTTGCCGTAATAGCCTAATTACCCTAGCAGGCATTGCAAAAGCCTGACTGTAATTCCTAGAATTTGTCTAAGTCACAGACAACCTGCGTGGCCAATGGGCAAGATCATCGGACATTTCACAATGTATAATAATCGTAATCTCTGCTGTAGTTATTTTCTCTCATGAAAAGTCTTTTTGGACACTCCAGGCTAAAAATTCACAGTGTAATTAAGAATCTTAAGTGAGTGCTGCTGGGTGAGAGCTGCTTAGTTCATCCTGTGGCCTCCAGCATGACCATCACCTTCTGCTCGCAAGCAATGAAGATAAAAGCATCCCTTCACTTTGGAACATTTTACACTTTCTCTCTCTCTCTCTCTCTCTCTCTCTCTCTCTCTCTCTCTCTCTCTCTCTCTCTCTCTCTCTTTAGCTATGCCTTCATTCCTATTAGTCATATAAGTACTACGACTAGTAGTAGTATTGATTATTATTATTATTATTATTATTATTATTATTATTATTATTATTATAACAATAAAGAAGAAGAAGAAGAAGAAGAAGAAGAAGAAGAAGAAGAAGAAGAAGAAGAAGAAGAAGAAGAATCATTGTTGGGTGCACAGTGAATCAGAGTTTAGAATGTTTGCCTCACACTTCTGTTTTGAGAGTTTGATTCATGCCTCTGCTCTGTGTGCATGTAGTTTTCATGTTCTCCCTGTGCTTTAAGGGTATTCTATGGGTAGTCTTGTTTCCTTCCCCAGTCTAACAACATGTGTTATATGCTGATTAGGATCTCTAAATTGTCTGTAATGTGTAACTGGAGTTGTATGTGTGTGTAAGTGTTTGTGCCCACTAATGGGTTGGTACTCTGTCCAGGGTGTGCCATAAAACCCCTGGGATAAGCCCTAGGTTCCCCTAGACCCTGTGTAGGATATGCAGCACAGAAAACAAATGGATAATCATACATCTTATTTTTGATACAAATTGTAAAAACGATTTTTACTTTTGTGCAAACATACATATACAAAGAAAGAATGCAAAAATAATGTGAGATTAAAAACATGAAACAAAAAAATTATGCAAGAAAAGAGAAGAAATCCACTGTACCAAAAATAAATCAGCCATTAAAGTCACATATAGTGGTATGTCATCTGCATATACAAGATATTAAATGCCCTATTTGTAAAAATGCAAGCTAGTAAAAGCCTATAAAGGCTACAGATTAGAGAAACAAGAGTAAATCATTGAAGGACACCATGGGATAATAATTGTTGCACTGAGACGTAGGTACTCTGTACAGGACCAATTCTTTTGTTTTTCCTGTACATTGAAAACTATCTGGGTAACATCTGATAACAAAAAATACTCCTTCTATATCTGTTTACTATATTGTCAGATAGTTCAATTATGTAACCAAAATCATTATAGCTTTGACCTGAAGTCTGTTTGTTAAGTAAATTAGCTGTTTAGGGAAATTGCAGTCCAAAACATCTTTATCATTTCTATCTGGTCCCAGCCACTGTAACCTCATGTATCTTTAGACTTTCTATGTGGGTACACCTTCAGCACCCATGAATTGTTTCCAAGTGATGAGAACACCAACCAGCAATAGGGCATTAAGATGGATCAAGCAGGTCCAGAGAGCAGAAGAGGACAGGATCACTGATATCCCAGCAGTAGTATGTGTAATTCAACATAGAAATTGAGAGAGAAAGAAAGACAGAGACAGATTATTAGGTATTCTTACTGTCACATAGTGATTAAGAACAATGCACATTGTATGCAGAGTTGATTTAGTTATAAGTTGAGTCATAAAAGCATTCCACCGTCAACAAGTGAATAAGTGGGTGACAACATCCAAACATCCCAGTTCAACAAAAAACATTATGCCCATCAGCCATCAAGGTCTTCACCTTTAACAAAAGAAAAAGACCTGCTCATAAAAGGCTTGACTAAATAAATATTTTCCATCAAAACACTGATGGTCAGAATTTCAGCTTTCATTAAGTAATATTTAAATCTAACAACTTAAAAGATGGATCGTGTACCCACTTATTAGGTGAGCAAAATATCCACTTTCACAGGCTGTGGATGAATTCTGGGAGTGCAGATCTCTGTTCTGTAATCCAGTATAGATATTCAAGGAGGGGCAGTTTAAAAGCATTATAGTCAGTTCTCTGAGAACAAAGAAAATTAGAGAGGAAGACAAGGGCTGCATTAGGCCTACCTATTTTCAACCATCTATACATTTCTAAAGCATGGCAGATCTGTGTTCACATTATTAAGTTTGTATCAGAGACAGTGTCTCAGACAGTGTATGGTGTTCTAATCCCCAAATCATTTCATTATTTCATATTTCATATTTTCCATAGCAATAGTAAATTTTAGGTTTAAGATCATTCTTTTTGTGATTTAATTTTGTAAAAATTTGTGATTCAAATTCATGTAACTGTAATATAACTGCATTTAATCATAAAGAATTAATGTGAATTAGTAGATTGCAATTGTGAATTTTAATAGAATGCAGATCTGTCTTATATCCTGGGAGCAGAACCTATTCAGAAAATACATTTTTATTGGCTTTATAAAGCACAAATTAAAAAACAATCACAAAGCTTATTCAGTAAAAACTCTACTATATGATATTCAGTTAATTTAGCAGCAATAGCAATTACTTTAGTGGAGAACACTATTTGTGTCTATAGTTTATTAAAAGTTTTCTTTCTCTCAGTTGCACCTTTACTAGTTAAAACATTCAATTGTACTTTTGTTAATACAGCTGAATGATAAAATTGTGATCTGACTCTAGCGAGTGAATGAATAAGTTGGAAAAGACAATTCATTCTCTCAGTCAATTCTTATGGCGTCCACCATCTCTACCTGGTCCACAAAGAGTTACTAAGCTCTACTTAATTGACAGCTGACTTGTCATTATTGTAATGAGGGATCAACAGGCTGAAGATCCATGTGCAGTGGTTTTAATGAACAAACAATCAAAGTCAGACAGGCAGGGTCAAAGCCGGCAAACACAATATCAAAGCAGATACAGAAATCGGCAACGGCAAACAGGCAGAAGGTCGGGGCAGGCAGCAAGCAATCAGAAAAAGCAGTAGACAGAAACAGAATCAAAACCAAACTAGAAATACACAGGAAAGGCTCAGAATGACAGTAGAAACACATCAAGACTTTGCACCAGCTTAGAGTCAAGTTCAGCTTATGTAGGGAGTGGTTGATGAGGAACAGGTGGCAGTGTAATCAGTGGAAGTGAAGGATTCTGGGAGGTGTAGTCTGGAAGAGCTTAATATTCTGGGGATGCTTCCCTTTGCTGGTTTTCGGGAGGTGCGTGCAATGCGCTGACCGTGAGAATTATAGGGAAATCATCCAGTGACTCCTTTATAGACCTGAAGACAGTGTGAAAGAGTGAGAAAAAGCTTTGCAGAATCTAGGAAAACTCCAGATACGTGCTGTGTCAGTATGATTCCGTTTTACACCATTCAAGTGAAATCAGATAGTACATATGCATATGCTGCAGCATTATCATTTAATCTTGATATTTACAACTGGGACAGACTGAACAGTACTGAGTTTCTTCTTACACTATAGACGAACCGAGGATTATAAAAAATTTGAATAACAATTTGAATATGTCCTCCAGGTCCAACTATAGTATATACAGTACATTCTTTCTATACATATACATACATGCCCTTTGAAAACAAATATATAAATGAACAAACAATAACTGACTAAATAAACAAAGATATATGTTAGTGTTTATCAAGCCCACAACTATCTTGTAAAAACAAATGGATGATAAGTTGTTAGTCTTGGGTTTAGCAGCACAGGAGACTGTACAGTTTCAATGATAGCTGCTAACTTGGCAACATGAATGACAGTAACTATTGGCAATTAGATGTGGGCAGGTCCAGCAAGGCATACAATTTGAGAAAAGTTTAACTGTCCTGTGTTAAGAATGATGAGGCAGAAAATCCAAGTGCAGGCAAAGATTTATTAAACAAAAACACAAAGTAATCCAGGGAAGGGTAATGACAAAACAGGACAAGTAACACAAACACATGTAAGAGCCATAAAGGACAACAACCAACAAAGAACATGGCAAATATTCTGGGTAAAATACACATGGGGAACCAATAAAAACGGAACTGACCTATGCAGCACTGGAGGACCGGAGCCATGAACCATTTGCAGACCTGGGCAGAGAAGCAGAAGGTCCTGGTGCAGTTGTGGTCTCAGATTATGGAGCACTGGAGGACCTGGGCCATGAAGCATTTGCAGACCATGGCAATAGAGCAGAAGGTCCTAGTGTGGTGATGGGCCTAGATTATGGAGCACTGGAGGACCTGTGCCATGAGGCATTTGCAGACCTGGGCAATGAACAGAAGGTCCTGGTGTAATGGTGGACCTAGATTGTAGAGCACTGGCTGAACAGGTGACCAAGGCAGAGCGAACGTTTCATGAATGTCACAGATTATGGCACATGTGAGACTCATGAGCAATCTTGACACCAGTCTATTGCACCTATAAGAAACCTTGACATCTTCATATGCAACACTCATAACTGAAGACACTGATATGGCATCCATGGTGGCTGAAGACTCTGGGATAACACCCTTCAAGGGTGGCAGACTCTGGAACAATATCCATAACTGCTGAAGGCTCTGCTAAGGTGGCCATCTTGGCTGAGGGCTCTGGCATGACAGCCATTTTGTGGGGAGCCTCGAAAGTGTTTGCCATGTTGTGAAAAGGCACTGATATGGCATCCATGGAGGCTGAAGACTTGGGGATAATAGTCTTAGCAAAAAGACTTCATATTCTTCTCTTTCTGGCTCTCAATAAAGGCGGTCGCATTTTTCTCCCTCTCCTCCCCCTCACCTTCCCTGCTTTGCTCCTCTCGTCTCGTCTATTGTCTTATACTTTAAGAGACTTTCTCCGCACTGCTCTCCAAACTAAAAAATCTAAATATCATGGATTTGATCAACTGGTCTCTCAACGAAATTGACACCATCTTCTTGATGAAAAGCTTGGGTTCGGGGAAACCTAACTCCCCTGCCGGAACGTTCGCAGCTGGCTATACGATGGACGCTTGGGAGAGGTGGCGGGTCGTGTGTCTGGCGGCTCTTTCCATGGAGGACATTATTACATTATTCGGAACCTTGATAACAGGGTTTCTGCTGATTGGATTAGGCATTCACCTGGTTTATCGAGAAATTCCGGATTCAATTGATCAAGTGATATTTAAGTTTTTTTAAGTTTTTATTTACGGTTTTTAGCCCAACCATCGCTACTACATGGATGCCAGAGACAGCGGTGTTCATGTATACAACCACCAGGACCTAATAAAGTACAGAAATCATGTAACAACCAACCTGCACGATGATGTGCTGGACAGGCTATGTGACCTCGGCTTGCTGCGGAGACCAGGCCTCCAGTCCTCGGTGTCGCCTGATACCGGAGACCAGGGGAGGGGACACCAAAAGCGGTGTGGTAAGTGTGGTAAGCGGGTGGGTGTCCGTGCTAGGCTAAAAACAAAGCTCTCAGCTCTCCCGTCCATTCTACTAGTCAACGTTTGCTCTCTGGACAATAAACTGGACTACATCTGACTCGAACAGAGAGATTATAAACTGCTGCATGTTTGTTTTCACAGAGACGTGGCTCAGCGACAGAGTTCCGGACGCCGCCATTCAGCTCGACGGGCTAACTTCATTTAGAGCCAACAGAAATGCAGCTCTGTGCGGTAAGACTCATGTTGGTGGTGTGTGTGTTTATAACACGGAATGGTCAAGAACTCTTGCTTATTTCTACTTTCTGCTCATCATCAGTGGAGTTTGTGAATGATAGATGCAGGCCATTTTATTTACCACGGGAATTTACTACTGTTTTTATTGTCGGAGTTTACATTCCTCCTAGCGCTAATGCTAAAGAGGTGCTAAGTGAGCTATACGGAGCTATTAGTGATATGCAGAATGTTCACCTCACCTCAGCTACTCAGACCACATCACTGTTATGCTAATTCCAGCATACAGACCACTCATCAAATGCTCAAAACCGGTTCTGAAAACCTGGCCAGCAGGAGCCTTCAGGACTGCTTTGAGTGCACTGACGGGAACATCTTCAGGGAGGCTGCAACCAATGGTGATTTCATCAAATTGGAGGAGTACACGTTAGCAGTGACCAGTTGCATCGGCAAGTGCATTGATGATGTGACCATCACTACACACTCCAACCAGAAGCCGTGGATGACAGCTAACGTGCGTGCGTTGCTGAGGACTAGAGACCTAGCCTTCAGAACAGAGGACATTGCGGCCCTAAGAACAGCAAGGGCCAAACTTTTCCATCAGAGAGGCAAAGTGCGCACATGCCCAGACAATCCACAGCCACTTCCAAGACAGCGGGGACACCCGGCGCATGTGGCAGGGCATTCAGGCGATCACGAACTACAAGACAGCTTCACCTGCTTTTGATAGTGACACCTCCCTCCCAGACACGCTGAACAACTTCTACGCTCGGTTCGAGGTACAGAACAACATAACGCCAAGGAAGACCATCCCTCCCCCCAATGACCAGGTACTTTGTCTATCCACGGTTGATGTGAGGAGATCTCTATGCAGAGTTAACCCACGGAAGGCTGCTGGACCAGACAACATTCCTGGAAGGGCACTCAGAGAATGTGCAGAACAGCTAGCGGATGTCTTTACTGACACCCTCAACATTTCCCTGAGCAGCGCCGTTGTACCTACGTGCCTCAAGACTACCACCATTGTCCCCGTTCCAAAGAAGTCTACAGTGTCCTGCCTCAATGACTACCGTCCCGTCACACTTACACCCATAGTTATGAAGTGCTTCGAGAAGCTCTTCATGAGGCACATCAAGACCCAGCTACCACCCTCACTGGACCCCCTACAGTTCGCGTATCGTCCAAACCGCTCCTCAGACGATGCCATTGCCACAGCCCTCCATTTAGCCCTCACCCATCTGGACAATAAAGACACTTATGTACGAATGCTGTTCATAGACTTTAGTTCAGCATTCAACACAATCATCCCTCAGCACCTGATTGGGAAGCTGAGCCTGCTGGGACTAAACACCTCCCTCTGCACCTGGATGCTGGACTTTCTAAATGGGAGACATCAGTCAGTCCGGATCGGGAACAGCATCTCCAACACTACCACACTGAACACTGGAGCTCCTCAAGGCTGCGTGTTCAGTCCACTGCTGTTCACTCTGCTGACTCACGACTGTGCAGCAATGCACAGATTAAACCATATCATCAAGTTCACCGATGACACGACAGTGGTGGGGCTCATCAGCAAGAACGACGAGTCAGCATATAGAGAGGAGGTGCAACAGCTAACAACCTTGTGTAGAAACAACAACCTGTCTCTGAATGTTGATAAAACTAAAGAGATGGTTGTCGACTTCATAAAAGCACAGAGTGACCCCTCTCTGCTGAACATCGACGGATCATTGGTAGAGATCATCAAGAGCACCAAATTTCTTGGTTTTAATCTAGCGGAGAACCTGACCAGTCATTTTGCTCATACTGTACAATATTTCAGTCATTTTGCTCATACTGTACAATATTTCAGTTGTTGCTGTTTTTTGCACAATCTTATACACTCAGGGACCTGCTGCTAAAAAAATTGTGTTCATTCTAGTATTACTGCACGCAATATTGTCTGAACTTACAGTATTTACATACAGTATTGACACTGGTCGGTCGGCGCTGTTTTTTGTTTACTGTCTTTTGTGTACTGTCTTTTTTTGTATTTTGTGTATTGTCTTGTAACCTTTTGTCTGCACTGTCTTGTCTGTCTTGTTTTTATTGTCCTACACTGTCCTGTCTGTCTTGTCCTGCACTGGTTGCACCAGGTTGCACAGTTGCACTTTATGTGGCTAGGACTACTTACTAACTTACTTTACTAAATACTTACTTTCCTAGCCCTGTCTTTGTTTTATGTAGCACCTTGATCCTGGAGAAATGTTGTCTCATTTCACTATGTACTGCAACAGCTATATATGGTTGAACTGACAATAAAAGCTTCTTGACTTGACTTGAAATTCAGAAAACGGAAATGGATCGATTCGGAGACCAGAATGGACTAAGTAAATTGGAATGCATCTACTCGCCCCAAGACCAAACAATCCCAATCTTATCTGCTTTCGGCTCCCCTCAACCAGCACTGGCCTCAGCCAAGGCCGCTGTTGGAACAACAACTCCCCCGGAAGAGCACTGCAGTGAGATTCTCTTGCGTTCCTCCCCCCGCTTCCACAGACTGATTGTTGACTCTTCTGGGATCTGATCAAGGCTGTCTCCATGGCAATTTGCTATGTATCGCAATCTTGCGAACTGAGACAACCTAGATTTGATGCTGGGAGTGTGACTCTTGAGGCCTACACATACAAGAACTTTTACATACATACACAGATACATGTGCACATATATAAAGATATGCATTCACCCCCCCCCCCCCCATCCCACGCCTTCACTGCTTTGTATCGCCAGTCTGACAAGCGGGTCTGTGACCAGCGCCGAGAATGGCTACAGGACCGGATGGCTGCTTGCCTGTGTTGATACCTCCACTCCCCACTCCCCTCCCTGTTGCAAGTCGTGTGTTTTTCATGGTGTACTGATTATGTGTACTCCCCACAGGAGCATAGTCTGGGGGTTGTTTTTTTTCTCCTCCCCTCCCTCATGTTATGCTATATTTCTTCCTCAATCCCCTCTCTTCCTGTCCTGTCCCCCCCTTGTCATATTGTATGTATTGTATGTATGGACAGGTTGATGGCTAATTTTGCTCATACCTGTGACTAGTGACAATAAAGGGCTACTACTACTACTACTAATAATAATAATGTACAGTGGGTATACTGTATCTATCAGTGGGTGGTTACACTTCTTAAAACAAATAAATTTTGTGGCCACTAAAAGTAAACATTATGGAGGGAGAGCACAGACACATATACATACATACATACATATGAGAATCAGTGTGTGGTTTTGCCATAGATCATCTGTGTTCTACTGTCCCATTGCCAGTCGCTAAGTTGTTCCCTATTTGCCTAAAATTAAACTTTTCTCAACTTTCTCATGTGACTGGACATGGCAATATTGACCAAGCTTGCTGGTGCTCATGTCGCCAGCTCCCATTGAAAATAAATTGTGTAATTTAAAATAAATTGATTTGTTGCAGAGAGTCACTGTGTGTGAATGTCACATTAAGCTACGTTCACACACATTTCAGCACAATATTTAGGTTGACATAATAATAGCATTCCAGTTGACAATAAATCATCTGCTAAAATTAAACATTGTAGGGAGAGCGTTTGTCTGTGAAAGTTAAAATTCAAATATGAAGCGACTTGGTGCAGAGACTGCCAATGGGACTGAAGACAATAGAACGCACTTGGTCCATGGCAAAGAGCACACGCTGATTCTCCTTCATCTCCTTTGACATTCATTCATTCATTCAGTTTCTACCGCTTATCCCAACTTCTCGGGTCACGGGGAGCCTGTGCGTCATCGGGCATCAAGGCAGGATACACCCTGGACGGAGTGCCAACCCATCGCAGGGCACACACACACTCTCGTTCACTCACACACACTACAGACAATTTTCCAGAGATGCCAATCAACCTACCATGCATGTCTTTGGACCGGGGGAGGAAACTGGAGTACCCGGAGGAAACCCCCGAGGCACGGGGAGAACATGCAAACTCCACACACACAAGGCGGAGGCGGGAATCGAACCCCCAACCCTGGAGGTGTGAGGCGAACGTGCTAACCACTAAGCCACCGTGTCCCCCTTTCCTTTGACATTATGCATATCTTCTTCTTCTACTTTCAGCTTTTCCTGTTAGGGGTTACCACAGCGAATCAACTGTTTCCACCTAACTCTACCCTTGGCATCCTCTACTCTCACACCAATTAACTTAATGTCCCCTTCACATTCATACATTATCTTTTTGGCCTTCTCTTGACATCTTACCTGGAAGCTTTATCTCCAACATCCACTATCCCTCCTCTGTACATGTCCAATACATCTCAATCTAGTCTCTCTGACCTTTTTCCCAAAACAGCCAACCTGAGCTGTCCCTCCTATGTGCTCATTTCTAATCCTGGCCCTTTCCCTCCTCCCCTTCCTCAGCCAACAGTAGCAAATTTTCAGGGTGCCGGAAGTGGTCATTGTTAACCCAGGCCTCGAACAATCCAGTATGGAATTCACGCTGACGACTCGCATGTTTAAATTTGGCACATTTTATGCCTCTATTTATCCGGGCTTGAGGCCGGCATAGAAATCACTGGCTTGCAACTCCTATGGCTAGATTACATTATGCATATATACAGGTGCATCTCAATAAATTAGAATGTAGTGGTTAATTTATTTCAGTAATTCAACTCAAATAGTTAAACTTGTGTATTATATAAATTCATTTCACACAGACTGAAGTAGTTTAAGTCTTTGGTACTTTTAATTGTAGTGATTTTGGCTCACATTTTACAAAAACCAATACAAAAAATCTCAAAAAATTTTAACTTTTGCTTTAATTACTGCCTCAATTTGGCGTGGCATAGAGCTAATCAGTCTATGGCACTGCTGAGGTGGTATGGAAGCCCAGTTTTCTTTGACAGTGGACTTCAACTTATCTGAATTTTTTGTCCTCTTGTTTCTCATTTTCCACTAGAAAAGGTCTATTTAAGCACACCAACACCATGGTCATTTAACCAACCTTTGGTGCTTTTGGCAGTGTGGACAGGTGACAGTCCTGCTGGAAAATGAAATCAGCATCTTTAAAAAGCTGGTCAGCAGAAGGAAGCATGAAGTGCTCTAAAATTTCTTGGTAAACGGGTGTAGTGACTTTGGTTTTCTAAAAACATAGTGGACCGAAACCAGCAGATGACATTGGGCCCCAAATCATCACAGACTGTGGAAACTTAAAACTGGACTTCAACCAACTTGGGCAACGAGCTTCTCCGCCCTTCCTCCAGACTCTAGGACCCTGGATTCCAAATAAAATACAAAACTTGCTCTCATCTGAAAAGAGGGCAACAGTCCATTTCTTCTTCTCCTTAGAAATAAATTTATGATTTTGGCTCACATTTAACAAAAACCCAACAATTCTAGTATCTCATAAATTGGAATATGGTGACATGCCAATAAGCAAATCAACTCAAGGAAAGGACTGCGGCTGGGGTCAAGGTATCAAGAGCCACCACACACAGACGTGTCAAGAAATTGGCTGCAGTAGTTGTATTAGTCCTCTTGTTAAGCCTTTCATGAACCACAGACAAAATGGCTGGCTTACTTTTAATTGTAAAATCGTCACAATTAAAAGAAACAAAGACTTACACTACTTAAGTCTGTGTGTACTGAATTTATATAATACACAGGTTTCACTATTTGAGTTAAATTAGTGAAATAATGAACATTAATGATAAGAATTAGTTGTCAAGAGGAATACCAGTTACACTACCCACTCTCTGTAGCTTATTACAATAGCAACCAGTTGTAGTAACATGTATGAATAGTGCTGTGAGCACATCAGATCACGGCTCTTTTGTGGGTGTGGTCAAACCATTCCACCAATCAGCGAGTGGCGCTGTACTACTTCCCTCGTGCGGCAAGATGGCGTTGAGAGAGCTCTCTTCGTTGGAGAAATTCCTGGGATTAAAAAAAACAAATAAATACAGTACCCAAGGAGAAAGAAAGGTGATTTCACACACTTAACGTTTGTGACACTTATACTGAGTGATAGATATACGGGCACTTACATTGTTATAATGGGGCTAAACAAAATGCTTAATGCTAACAACAGTTAGCTTAGCTAGCTGCTTTGACTGTAATACGGAGAATGTAGTTTCAGTTTGAGGCTTTACATTGATCAGTAAGAGGAGACACGATAAGTATAAACAAGTATAGGCTATATGATTACACCTGCTTATGGAGGACGACGTGATGTGATGAATTAAGTAACTGGCTTCTGGCTAGTGTTTATAGTTTATGGTACGTTTTACTCACCTGCACAGTCACATTCAGTAAGCGCAGTGGATCCGGAGCCACGGTTGTGCTCAGGCCTATAAAGGCGTGAGGATATTTACAGCTTGCTTTCTGTGTCCTATGTCTTAAGGCTCGTTATTGATATGTGAAGAACCATGTAGCACACACCTACATTATTACAGTCATCTGAGGTTTTCATTAGAGAACTATTCTATAGCAGAACGTTCGGTCCAAGTTGACCTGATTTATAGACATTACTTTGGTAATGCTGAGCGCTTGTGCTTTAAAGACCCCACTTTAACAATGGTCTTGTTGCAGGATCCATCTGTATTTTTGTTTTGTTTTACTAAAAGCTTCTGATTATTTTTCTACTTAATATTTAATGTCGTCAGATTTGCAATTGAGTAAAAACGTTTCAGCACAATCTTTGAGAGCGGACTGGTCAGTTGTTGCCTAACATATCCTACCCCTTGACCCCTATAACAAAATAATGTTATTCACTTCACCAGACAGTGTTTCAGGTCCTTCACTGTCTTTTTTCTCCTGCACTGTTTGCACCAGGTTGCACAGATGAACTTTATGTATCTAGGACTAACTTAGTAAGTCCCTATCTCTGTCTTTGTTCTATGTAGCACCAGGTCCTGAGAAACGTTGTACTGCAACAGCTATATATGGTTGAAATAACAATAAAAGCTTGACTTGACTGATGTGCCCTTTGGAGTTATGCAATTATTATACCATTTGGAATTGCTTAATTAGATCATGTCATAATTTGTTACATGTTTTGTGGTGATTTAAATGATATTGGATGTTTATTGTGAGAGAGTGCTTTCATCCAAACAATTTACCTCATATCCCAAACGTGAAGGATTTGAGAGATTGGCACAGGCAGAGAGTAATTAGTCATTGTTGGCTATTGCTGCAACTTCTTATTGGGTCAGAGGGGACATGTCCCCCGCATCCGAGCGTTGTCGTCGTCGTCGTCGTCCCCCCCCCCCCCCAAAAAAAAAGGATTTTAAAAATATCGCACTCTTTATTGTGAAAAATATATGTATGTATACCTAAATAATTGTGTAAGTAGGAAAAAAAAACGCAAAAAATGCATTTAGAAACAGTTGAGTTCCCCCTCCCCTTCTTCACAGTGTTTTGACCCACTGCCTGCTTTCCCAGTCAATCTCAACTACTCTGCGCACACGAGTAATGTTGGACTAGGGGATTTTATTCACTTTAAATAAAGCGATTCTCTTTAATGTAGGTGATGCAAACTCATTCATAATCTAGTTGCGGCAAAAATGCTGATTACCGATGTAATTTTCCATGAATCTGCTATATTAGCGATTAAAATCTTGCTTATCTAGTTAACGTTAGCTTGTTTACAATAGCTCGTTGCATAGCGCACTGCAACTAACACGCCAAAGCCATTTTTTTTTTCATTAAATTGTTTTGAAGAAAAATCTGCTGTCGTCATTGAACCTGAGAAAAACTTTGAAAATGATCATAATGACGCAGTCTCCATGCTACAATAATAATGATAAAAGCAACATTTTTCACTGTGGGAACATATCTTTATAAGTACAATTAGACTGTATTATTTGTGTCCCCCTTCAAAAATTGCTCATGAGAAATTTTTATATTTTTTGTCAAATAAAATTTACGCCCATGAGTTTGATGTTGTAGTTTCGCATTCTGGGATGAAAATGTGTTCAAGCTTCTTTTTATGTTTAATTTATATTATGATATTTTTTATAAAGCCAGTGATTATACTCTTTCTTTTATTTTTAGGTCCCTGTTCTCAAGAACAACAATGGCCAGTCTTTAGTTGGCTTGGCCACCATCAGCTGCCACCTGGTACAGGAGGCTAAGAGAAGGGAACTATTGGGAGATTCAGCTGAGCAGAGAGCTGTTGTCCAACAATGGCTGGAGTATCGATTGACCAGACTTGACCACTGCTCTAAAGATGAGGTCAAGTTTATACTCAAAGTAAGAGTTTTTGACATTTTGCCATGCAGACAATCATTTTAACAAAGACCGTGTTTGAAAAAGTTATTTCTGTTTATGGTTATGTAGTTTTACTATCTCCAAATAATACCTCTCTGGATTTCTTTTTATAACCCTCAAATTCAAGTTAAATATGTCATTCATGCACTGTGAATCTATAGATTTATGGTGGCCATAAATAAAAAAAATTTTTTAGTTATACAACAGCATTGTTAATCTGCTAAACTACTTGTGTGTGTGTGTGTGTGTGTATATATATATATATATATATAATATTCAGTCTATATATTCTACTTGTATTTTATTTGGTCTGAATGTCAAAAATACGAACAAGATAAAAATAAGTGGAAAACATGTTTTTAGAACTTTTTGCAAATATATCTAGAACATGAGGGGCTAATTTCTGTTGAATGGACATGATTTGTGAACTCCATTCTCTGTAGAAACTTACTCAAAACACTTCATATATGTCTCAAAATGAGGTCATCCCACTATGTAACTCGTTTAGAAATCATACACTGTAACTGTGTAAACACACTGACCTAAAAAACACGACCCAACAAGGAGCAGAACAGAAATGAAGAACTGTTGAGTTCATTTTCACCTAAATTAGAATTTCATTTAAAAAATGGAATATCGTTTTACTTGAATTCGTTTTACTTTATTCGTTTTACTAGTTCGTTTTACTTGAATTATATGTACAGTAACAAATGATCAGAAATGCTGTAATTGGCTTCAATATTTTATTTTTGTCTGTATGTTTTTATAAACATATCCTCTCTCTCTCTCTCTCTCTCTCTCTCTCTCTCTCTCTCTCTCTCTCTCTCTCTCTCTCTCTCCTACTCTTTCCCGTCCTTGACATGTTTGCCCCTTCAACTAAAATATGGTAGAATGCAAGTGTTGATTAGACTCCAGTATCTCTGTAGCTTTGACTATATTTGAATAGTTCCAGTTTTGGTGAGACTGTGCCCACTGCAGCCCCATCTTTGTGTTCTTGTCTGACAGAAGTGGAATCTGACATGGTTTTCTGTTGTTGTAACCCTTTTCAGAATGCACGGCACACTGAACCTTGAGGCCAAGGTTCAGTGTGCCGTGCATTCTGAAATGCTTATTTGCTCACTGCAATTAGACAGGACGATAATCTGAGTTACTCTGTCCTTTGTGTCAGCTCTAACCAGTCTGGCCATTGCCTGTTGACCTCTCATCAAAAAGGCATTTCCAGCAACTGAACTGCCAGATGTTTTTTCTTTATTGCACCACCCTGAAAAAACTCTAGAGGCTGTTGTGTGTTAAAATCCCAGTAGATTGATGGCAGTTCTAGAATTACTCAAAGTAAGTACACAATGGTGAGGTCCTTCATTTTCTACAAGGTATGGTTGGGTTTAAAGAAGTGTCGCTAAAATATACCTTCACTTCTTGTTTAAAGACCTCACTGTTAAATTTGTTTGCATGTTGTGGATGAACTTTACCGTATATCAAAATAAAATAAAAAAATCTTTTTTGGGGGGATAGTTTCAGTTCCATGATTATAAATTGGGTGATTTTACAAAGTTTTAAGGAGAGTAAAACAAAAACAACTGATAATTCTAAATGGTGGAAAAGCCAATATGGGGAAAATTCTAATAATGATCATGTTTTAAAAAACCACTTATCCTGCAGAGGGCGCCAATGGTCTTGCAATGATACTGCATAACATCACCATCAGAATTATTTTCTTAGCAAGCTATAAATAATTCAGTTGTTTAATATTTTCTGATCTAAATACTTATAATAGTTTATTTTATCTGTGTGGTGCATAACACATGATCTGAGTTTACCTGTTGCCATGGTTATGACCTTATGAACCAAATAGTTAATGAGTAATTTTTTTATTTATTAACATTTACTCACTTTTACTTCATATGTGATCTGAAATCATTCTAATTTTTATCTACTTTCTTGTGCACTCTGTTGGACATTTGAGTGTTTTAACCTTAATGTGATTCATTCATAAGATATACTATGCACATCATTCATATTGTACACATTTGTTTGGGGCACTTTTAACAATGGTCATTGTCTTAATGACTTTACAGAAATAAAATAAAAATTAGAATAAAAGTTTCAAATTAAGGCCATCCTTAAAAATATTTTGGTTTGCAGTAACAGTTTAAAAAAAAAAAAGGTCGGTAGGTAGGTCTATATATATATATATATGGTCTATATATATATAGGTCTATATATATATATATAATATATATATATTTTTTTTTTCAAGTTTCAATGTAAAAAAAATAGTACAATTTTGGTGATGGTGATTACGTAGGTATGACGTTAAACAAATTAGGATATCGTGACGTCACTGACTGGGTCTTCAACCCGTGCCTTCAGGCTACTACTACTACCACTAATATTATTTTATTGCTTTTGTCTTAGTTGCTTGAAAACTACAAAAAAAAGGTTGGTCTTAACGCAAATTTACAACCGGCAAGTTGGTCAGACTTAAAGCAAAAAAAAAAAAAATTTTTTTTTTTAATGCAGTCGGTCCTAAATTGACAGGGTCGGTCGGGTTACGGCAAACAAGAATATTTTTAAGAATAGCCTAAATTTGTATTTATCCCTAATGAGCAAGCCTGATGCAATAGTGGCACAGAAAAACTCCGAGACGATGTGAGAGAAACCTTTAAAGGAATCAGACTCAAAAGAGACTCCATCCTTATCTGGGTCACAACATTGTGATTATAAATAATGGCTTGTCTGCAACTGTATATAGTCATTTGTGTAACCAGGAGCTATTGAGTCATTACCAAGTTTGTTATAGATTTAACACTAATCCCATTGTGTACAAGTTCAGTAAATATGTGTTCAAGTTAAGATTATTTCAAATTATTCACATCTATGAGTTCACCATGTGTGTCTGGCAGCGGATCTATGAAACCTGGGTGTCAATGTATATATGATATGGTTATAATATGACTTTTGTTGATTGGACTCTTAATAATAAGAAGAGAATACACAATAACTGAAGTTTGACCCTGTAGTTAGTAGTCCATTTAATGCCACGCACATTTTGTCAGCCCCCTTCAGATTTGTTTATTAATAGAAAGGGACTTTCTGGGTATAATGTTTGATTGTGGACTATTTATACAGCAGGGACCTGTGGTATGTGGTGTAACTACATAATGATGTCTTCCTAAGATACAGTTCAAAATACTGTTTAAATTTGAGTATTTTAAACATGTTAAACGGATACTACGGCATCTAAACAGTAATCGGATTAAGACATAAACTGACTTGGTGGGTATAATTGCTTATATCATGCAGTATTCAGAATCACACACAATCCTGTTTAAAACTCATGTATGTAAAGAGCATGTGTACACTGAGACTGGAATAGCTTTGCTTTAGCAGTGTTTGACTGCTCAGGAGTGGAAATGTGCTGAGTGACTTTTAATACTGTCACTTTAAACAGTAATGAAGACCCGATGGTGTTTGCCCAGGGTCGTTCACTGTCTGTGATTAAGCAAGTCAACAGGCGTCGACAATAGCACATCACAATACTGAGGAGAGAGCAGGCTAGAGGACTTGCAGCCATGAGCTCATGGCAAAGACATCAGAGAGCCATCTAAATGCCTAACTTCCTACTAATCAGGCACTGTCTCTTTTATCCCTCAAGATGCTCAAAAATACTGCACAAAAGTGCAAAAGATTGTCCACATCCAAATTATTTATTTTTTTATTTTTTCTATAAAATATAGCAGTTATTAGATGCAACAGTGGCAAAAGACTCATTTTCCTGTCCGAGATCTATTAAACAACAATTTAATTCAGATATTCAAATGTCAATGAAGCTATTTAGAATAGACGCAAGATTAATGACTGATTCGTTTATTACGCAGTCGCAGAGTTATTCACAATATTATTTTACAGTGAACAAAAAATTTAATTATTTAAGATTTTCACCAGTATAAAGCAAAAGCACAGCGGTTATAACTTAAATGCTCCTAAAGTGTGTGCTAACTTCAAGCACTACATGCTAGTTAAAATAAATATGGAATAGTAAACATGCACCACCATGTTCGTTACCCCAAGTTGACTTCAGTGACGGTCGCATTTTGTCACAAAAATGTACTTTTACTATATACTTTAACACACTTGAATTTATTTAAACAATTTTATTAAATATTCTTTATTTAAATAAACTTTTGTTTGCACTGTTTGCTGTAGATGTTGCTGTTATTATTTTTGCACATTATTTTCCAAAGGCCATTTTAATAAATAAAACACTTTAATCTGAAAATGCAAAGCTTTGCACTATAGCTTTGCATCCCAGCTGTAATTCACTTTATGTACTGAAACCTTTCTATAATAGACCGCATTTACTTTTTCAGCAAGTTACAGTAGCTGTTGAATGGGAACGAATCAGACAGTCTAGTTGTTAATCCCCAGGATCCGTCAGGATCCCGATGTTTAGCAGAGGATTGTTGCTCTGTGCTCTACAACAATTTCTTACTTTGTCAATGTCCAGAGACAGGCTTTTGGCTCTGCACCAGGCTATTATTTGTTGCACCTTCCTCTCTGTATGCTGACTCATATGTACCTACATAAACACACACCGACAGACATGTATATGCAGTGGAGAGGCTACATAGGCCCCATTGCAAAAAAAAAAAAAATTAATAGTTTGCCTGAGGAAGCAGAAGCATTTTAATGATTTCTATAAGATGTAAACAGGCTATTAAACACAATATTTACTAGAACAATGAGCAGCAATCTATAAACAACAGAAACCAGTGCATTTCCCCATTAGACATCAACATTCTTAACATTCAGCCGTTTTTAATTTTTTTAATTTTTGGTAATACCTTATTATTTTCACACTGAGTGAATACAAAGGTTTAGCATTAACAGGGGTCACTAGAGAGTCCTGATAATTCAAATGAAATGATTTGAATATGTGAATCTATATTTGATCCATTATAAGTTAGACTTTAAGCTCAAAAGTTCTTCTGTCTTTGTTTTGCAGGAGCTCAATCAGTACCTGGTGGACAAGGTGTATCTGGCTGGAAATAGGATCACTCTTGCTGACACACTGATGTACTATGGCATCCACCACATCATTGTAAGTTCTTCTGCTTTGTATTTGATGACCAGGAAGATGGAAAAGCTTTAGGATGAAAAGCATAATGATATATTTCATTTATATTGGTGTTTTCATTTATGTGTTAAACTGGTCACTTGCAAATTCAGCAACGAAAGCTTCATATATGAATGAAGTGCAAGATGGTAAAATGGAAATTAAAGATGGTAAAATGGTTTTATTGCTGTAAATAACTATTCAAATGATTTCTCACCGTTTCTGTAAATGATTTCTTTGCTGTGGTCTTCTTCCCATAAATCAGATGGAGCTTGCAGTACAGCAGAAAGAAAAATACTCGAACGTGACCCGATGGTTTGATCACATTCAACACTATCCAGGAGTGTGCCATCACCTGCCCCCTGTGGTAGTTCTGAGGAACAGAGTTTACCCAAGCGGTCAACACTGACGACCTTTTTTTGTCCTCTAATGGATAATGCAGAGCAGTCCCATCTATCCTTTTTTCTGATGCCCCCTGCTGGTTTTGTTTTCTATACTGATTAGACATTGGGGCAATTCAGACCACTGGGACAAGAGAAACATTTTGTTGTTGTTTTTTCCCCTTTCAGTTGTGTTCATGTACATGTTGGGCAGTTAGGCTGCTGGAGTTAATACAATTATTAGGCATATACTACATAAATATGAAGAATGAAGCAAGAGAAAGATACATATGCAGCTAGAGCCAGCCAGACTGCACAAGATGTACCGTATTCCTGTTTATTTCAGGTTTTATTTCCGCTCCCTTTATACATTTTCTGACTGTTTTCTTGTTTTTGGCTATTCAGTTTTCTCCTCCTCATCATTTTTTCTCTGAGCAGCAGTAATAATACTTGTGTGGGCAGTATACAGTGCTTAGCCTGGCATACTGAGTTTGTGCTCTGGGGTAGAGGGCAGGCTACCAGCTGCAGCAGGCAAACCAGTGCCAATGCTGCTTTCTCTTCTAAGTATCTCCACAGCCAGTTGCCGGGAGCAAATGCACTTTATTTCATCATTTCACCATCAGTCTCCCACCCTGGGCTAGAAAATCCCATCGTGGCACAGACGTGGGGTTTCAGCTCGATCCAATTGATTACCAGCCGAAACACTAACAATATCACAGATTTGGATACATATACAGTATTTTAAATAAGGCAGTTTGTTTAAGGAACCGTAATATTTTGTCTGTAAATGGGGAAAAAAATGAAAGGATTGCTTGTTTAGCCACATTTCTTATTATTTTTTTATCATTATTATTACTTTTATTTAAGTCAATTTCTTCTCTGTGTGGAATGTAACCTTTGTCCTAGCTATTTAATTTTTTTGGGGGGGGGCCCTTATTGCGTGTTGATCTCTCTGCTGTTCATATACTGACAGTATACTGCTTTTATTGTATTTGTTAACTGGCTTATAATGAATGTTGTGCCAATAATGTAAAGAATTTCATGTGTTCTATAAATGCTCTTGCCACTGATGTAGTGTCACTTCAGTGTTTTACTAAAACAGTGGAACAAAGCAGCATGTGTTTGAAGGGGAATATCACAAACAGCTCAAATCAGGCAGTCATCAGGACAGGTCTTGTGACTACATAACGAATACCTCCACAGTAGTGTGTTTGTTTCTTTGCTTATTTCTGTCCCATCATATTTAATTGGATAATTTAAGAGGAGATTTGGAATGAATTTAGGTGTCAAAGAAAAGCGCCATTTTAGACTTTTAGACTAAGTGAATATTTAAACAATGAAAATACATTTTGTTGAAAGCATGTATTTGTGTACTAGCACAGGAATCCAGAAATTAATGTCTTGAGGTCTTCTGAAGTTTCCTACAAAAAAAAAAAACAATTAAAAAAAAAGCATTTCAGCCAGCTGGCATCCTGGATTAATGTAATTAATTGTAGAAATCAACAGCCTGTTATTTCGGCAAGCTCAGTAAACTTGGCCGTTTCTTCTGTAGTGAAAGGCAACTCTCTCCCATGTGGTTAAGCTGCACATAAATTAGCCTCCCCAAATTCCCCCATCACCCACCCCCTGTTTTTTTGTTGTTTTTTTAGTTGGTGTCAAAGTCCAAGTTGTTTAACGTATGAAACAGAAAGTGTGATGACATTAGATTTTGGCAGGAGTCCATACACGGTAAGAATCCGAGTCTGTAGACACTCTGTAGACCTGCTCTCCGGATGGGAGATATTACCGGCCTATTATTTCTGCCTAGACAACACAATTTCTCACTGTTGGCACGTTGGTTGACAATGATTCTGAAGCTCCATTTACAGCTGTGCAAATATAGACACATGCCAGGCAAGTACTGTAAGATGTAGTCAGTTAAGTGAGTTGAGTTGAGTGGGGGTCTTTTAACAGAGGCAAAATAGGTCTGGCAGCATGCACTTCTGTTGCTCTATCCGTCAGCGACTATTGTATGTAACCTGATCGTCTACTACAAATAGATCAGTGTAAAGGCATAAGCAGATGGGGCCATCAAGGGGAGGATGTGCTTGATTCAATGATTTCTCTGTATACCCCAAATCTCTTTTCTTTTTAGATTTTGTCCATTTTTTTCTGATATTTTACCCTCAGATATTAGAAGAATATGTTGCATTTATTTATCAGTGAAATCAGACCACACTCTCTAATTTGAATACATTGTCAAGACAATAGTAAAACCACAAAAGGAAAAAGTGCGCTTCAGTCAAATGGAGAAAAGGTGCATGTGTGTGACCTAAGGTGCAGGGAGGACACTTTAACTTGGGTAAGGATAACAGATTGTTCTAGAATTAGACTCTGTGGATCCCTGCCTCAGCTGGATGAAGTTCCTTTTTTTCGCTCTGAATAGCATGGATGTGCAGGCCTTGTGTGCACTTTGTGTGTTCATTTGCTCACTGAAGTAGCTGTGCATATGGCTCAAGGGCATCAGGAGCTCTATGGAATCCAGCTTAAGACAATGTGGAAGGCCAGCTTATTCAACCATAACTCAGGTTATCACTCGTTACAGTAAATCTCTACTAGAGAACTTCACAAGGCAGCTGTTGCTGATGAAACTGCTAAATCATGGCATTAAATACTTTTAAAGCATTTTCAGTATGATTGCCGAAAAGTTATTTATAGTGATTTTTTTTAGGTTATTAATGCTAATTTGAAAGATTGAGGCTTTGTTTTTAAATTCTCATGGCTCCAAGGTGACACGAGCAGTTCTTATTGAGCAGTTCATGTCATTAGTTACATTTTCTAAATATATGTGGTTTTTAATCACTAATTTATTTAGGGTCAAATTATTTAAAAACATCTAGGCTACATAATTGAATATATGTGTGTGTGTGTGTGTGTGTGTGTGTGTGTGTGTGTGTGTGTGTGTGTGTGTGTGTGTGTGTATATATATATATATATATATATATATATGTATGTATGTATGTGCTTAGAAGTTTGCATACCCTGAAAGAAACTGTTAAACACTGCCATTTATTTAGAAAATATGACTGAGAATGCAAAAGAAAATTTTTCAGTTAACCTAACCTTTTCTTACTTAACCTAATGATAACTGAAATCACCTAAACAAAAGTTTATATATCTTTTAATGTTTGGCCACATTATACACACACAGGCTAAATCACACAAGTTTAAATGGCTAAATGGGACATTTCCACACCTGTGCATCGTTTTTAATTCAATTGTAACTGTGGCTCAATTGCAATTAGTGTATGTGCATAAATAGTCTGGGAGTTTCTCAGCTCATGAGGTGATGCACTGAATGGACCTGCGTAAAAAGGTAGTTGAAATTTAAAGCAGGAAAAGGATATAAAAAGTTACCTCAACACTTGAAAATGCCAATGAGTATTATTTAATCTCTGATAAAGATGTGGAAAATAAGAGGTTCTTTTGATACAAAGCCCACAAACCCCAGAAGAAAACCCCACAAACAACTTCAAAAGAAGTACAGGCTGCTCTGGAAAAAAGTGGTGGCGTGGTTTCAAGGAGCACAATGAGGAGATAGTTGAACACAAATGACCTGCATGGCCTTAGTTGCAAGGAGAAAGCTTTTACTGCACCCATGGTACAGAAAGGCTTGCCTTCAGTATGCCAGACAGCACCTAGACAAACCTCACATCTTCTGGAGCAGAGTCATTTGTAGCGATGAGACCAAAATTGAATTATATAGTCACAACCATGGAGAGGAGTCAACAAGCCTTACAGTGAAAAGTATATCATCCACACTGTAAAGCATTGTGGTGGATCTCTTCTGTTTTGGGGCTGTGTAAACTCCAGTGGCACAGGGAAATTAATAAAAATTGATGGCATGATTAATTTTATCAGATGTTATCAGAAAATACTGGCAGACAATTTGCATTTTACAGCACGAAAGCTCCACATGGGACGCTCTTGGATAAATCAAGGTTGACCCTACAGTGGCTACAGCAGAAAATGGTGAAGGTTATGGTGCGGCCATCACAGTCTCCTGACCTAAATATCATTGAGCCACTTTGTGGGGATCTCAAACATGCAGTTTGTGCAAGACAAATCAAAAGATTTACAGGAACTGGAGGCATTTTGTCAAGAGGAATGGCCAGCTATACTACCTGAGAGAATTATGGACCTCAATTAATACAAAAGACTGCATGCCATCATTAATGCTAAAAAGGGCAATACACAATATTAAGAATTAAAGGTATGCAAATTTTTGAACAGGGATTATTTTCTTTTTTATATTTTGTTTGTTAGTCATTTTGTTATGCCTTACATACTAACTTGAGCCCTTATAAGAAATAAAATAAATTTTGTTTTGCATTCTCACTCATTTAAAAAATGGTACAATGTTGTGTGTGTGTGTGTGTGTGTGTGTGTGTGTGTGTGTGTGTGTGTGTGTGTGTGTGTGTGTGAGAGAGAGAGAGAGAGAGAGAGAGAGAGAGAGAGAGAGAGAGAGAGAGAAATATTTTTTAAAAATCCAGCCTAAATGAATCATTCTAAATACTTTACCCCTTTAGTGTGTGTATTATTTAACCTGTGATTAAAAAACACAAATTTCTATTATTTGTGTATGATGAGACAAATGCAAATGACCTGTTTTTGTCATTTGGTCATTATAGGGTGTACAATAGGATGCTCTTTCTCCTGGACTCAGTGCATAAACCATGAAACAGAACTGCAGGGTTAAGTGTGCCCAACACTGAGAGCTTCTCCAGCCCTGAGAGAGCTTTTATAATGAATCCTCTTTGTCACACCATTTCAGATGCAATTACCTTTAGTATCACTTCCAAGCAGCCCCGAGACACCCTATCAGAAGACATTAAGAGAGGCGGCCTGACTTCAAGTTCACAGGCAAGACCTGTAGGGGAGCGGGGGCTGATGTGGAAGGCATGTAGATGAGACAGATACCTACTCATTTGTAAAGTATACTACAATGACACTACAGTTAAGACACATGGAAAAATATGCCACATTTAAGCTGTCTATATAAAAAGAGATCACCTATAACATTAAAAGCAGCTACCTAATATTTTGTGGTCCAGATGAAAGATATGGATTGAGATCTAGGGTATTTGGTGGCCAAGTTACCTCCTTGAGATTTTTGTTATGCTCCTCAAATAATTTTTGAACAAGTTTTGCTTTGGGGCAGGGACTATTATCCTGCAGAGCATTAATTATGGAATACTTTTGCCATGAATGGGGTGTAATTAGATTGCAAGAATAATGATAGAATTGGTTTGGTGTCTCTATTAAAAACACATGGTGGTTCACTAGGTTGTGGACTAAAAATAAAAAAAAAATTAAAATGTTTTTATGTTATTGGCATTAATAAAAAAAATCAAGCAAAGACAAATACAACAAATCATTCAATTCTTACAAAAGAAATGCCAGCATGTAAACAGAATAGGCTGGCATGTCTGTGCTTAGCTTTAAGCCATAAATGCCAACACTGGCAGAAGATTAAGGTTATATTTTTAAGAGAAAAGATCTTCAAAGACCATATGGTTTTTTTAGAATGGAAGATTGCTTATAAATTGAAATTACAAGTTTCTACAAGTTTTTTTTTTTTTTGCTGTCATACTTTTTTGTCACCTCACATAATTCATGCCTAATTTAACTTTTCTCTGATTTAACTCTAGATTTTTAACTTTTCAGTTGTTACACTACTAAATATTTGTATTGGCATAGAGATGAGTTCAAAAAAAAAAGGGAAAAGGTTTTGCAAGAAGCATACAGGGAAATTAATTAACGATACATAACAAAAGGTAATGCCTTCTTTGTCTCAGTAATAACATCTTACAATTTATTCAAACAATGCAAGTGATTTGTTGTATTCCTTACACGTACAAATTATATTAGAAATCATATATATATATATATATATATATATATATATATATATATATATATATATATATATATATATATCAGAACACAATAAAAAAATGTGTCTATATTCCATCCGAATTTCAGCATGTTTAGAGAAAAAAGAAACATGACTCGAGCTTATAAGGTCAATTTTGTGTTAAGAAACTTATGCTTGTAAGAAAAGAAAAAAAATGCATCTAGATTTGTAAAGTTTGTTGCGACAAACTTTGATGTTGGCTTTGACGGTGCAAGTATTCGCAAAGGCCGGTGCATTTTGGAGGCGAGTGGACAGAAAGATTGTGAAAGCTACTGGACCGCTAGGGTGCCAATACTTTTGGAGGTGAGTGGACATGAGCATGTGACATGACCATAATACCCGTGGGGCAGTTCCCCTCATTGTGCTAAGTGTTTTGACATGTCACATGTCCATGTTGTGCAAATTTTTGATTTCGCTTGTTTTGGGGGTGGGGCTACACGTGACGTCACGTGACGTGACCAGAATATGTCATGTCAATACTGCAGTCATTATGGGATTCTACTTATTATACTGCATAGAACAGTACTTGCAATTCTTAATGTTGGATGTATTGTGTGTGAGAGCTTAGAGGACTTTTCGGAATTCCCCATTCAAGTCTATGGGATGTTCGATCGTCGACTACGGGAAAACCGAAAATTCCGTCGGAACTCCGTAATAAAACGTTCGTCCGGAGTAAGGTCGTAAAGAACCTGTCCGAGTTCGGTTTAAATCGCTCGAAAACTTGTCGAGTTATAAACCTCAAAAGTTTACAATGGATGTCTATAGGGAAAAAGGCCACTATGAGCTTCCAAACCGGGAATGCCGGAATTCCGATCACTTAGAAAAATAGAAGCAACAAACTTCAGACCAGGGTCTACGACATATCCGAATTTGGTGCATGTGGCTCAAAAGCCCTAGGCCGCATTTTTTATAATAAATTTTTGTCTAAGAATAATCCATCCATCCATTTTCTACTGCTTATCCGGGGCCGGGTTGCGGGGGCAGCAGTCTAAGCAGGGACACCCAGACTTCCCTCTCCCCAGACACTTCCTCCAGCTCTTCCGGGGGAATACCGAGGTGTTCCCAGGCCAGCCGAGAGACATAGTCCCTCCAGCGTGTCCTAGGTCTTCCCCGGGGCCTCCTCCCGGTTGGACATGCCCTGAACACCTCCCCAGGGAGGCGTCCAGGAGGCATCCGAAACAGATGCCTGAGCAACCTCAGCTGACCCCTCTCAATGTGGAGGAGCAGCGGCTCTACTCTGAGCTCCTCCCGAGTGACTGAGCTCCTCACCCTATCTCTAAGTGTGCGCCCAGCCACCCTGCGGAGGAAACTCATTTAGGCCGCCTGAACCCGGGATCTTGTCCTCTCGGTCATGACCCAAAGCTCATGACCATAGGTGAGGGTAGGAACGTAGATCGACTGGTAAATAGAGAGCTTCGCCTTGCGGCTCAGCTCTTTCTTCACCACAACAGATCGGTATATCGACCGCATCACTGCAGAAGATACACCGATCCGCTGTCGATCTCCCGCTCCATCCTTCCCTCACTCGTGAACAGGACCCCAAGATACTTAAACTCCTCCACCTGAGGCAGGTGCTCTCCACCAACCTGAAGGGGGCAAGCCACCCTTTTCTGGCTGAGAACCATGGCCTCGGACTTGGAGCTGCTGATTCTCATCCCCGCCGCTTCACACTCGGCTGCAAACCGTCCCAGTGCATGCTGAAGGTCCTGATTTGAAGAAGCCAACAGGACAACATCATCTGCAAAAAGCAGAGACGAAATCCTGTGGTCCCCAAACCGGACTCCCTCCAGCCCCGACTGCGCCTAGAAATCCTGTCCATATAAATAATGAACAGGACCGGTGACAAAGGGCAGCCCTGCCGGAGTCCAACATGCACCGGGAACAAGTCTGGCTTACTGCCGGCAATGCGAACCAAACGCCTGCTCCGGTCATATAGGGACCGGACAGCCCTTAGCAGAGGGCCCCGAACCCCATACTCCCAGAGCACCCCCCACAGGTCACCACGAGGGACACAGTCAAATGCCTTCTCCAGATCCACAAAACACATGTGGACTGGTTGGGCAAACTCCCATGAACCCTCCAGCAACCTGGTGAGGGTATAGAGATGGTCCAGTGTTCCACGACCAGGACGAAACCCGCATTGTTCCTCCTGAATCCAAGGTTCGACTATCGGCCGAATTCTCCTCTCCAGTACCCTGGCATAGACTTTTCTGGGGAGGCTGAGGAGTGTGATCCCCCTGTAGTTGGAACACACCCACCGGTCCCGCTTCTTAAACAGAGAGACCACCACCCCAGTCTGCCAGTCCAGAGGCACTGTCCCCAACCGCCACGCGATGTTGCAGAGGCGTGTCGACCAAGACAGCCCCACAACATCCAGAGACTTAAGGTACTCAGGGCGGATCTCATCCACCCCCGGTGCCTTGCCACCGAGGAGCTTCTCAACTACCTCAGTGACCTCAGCTTGGGGGATCGACGAGTCCACAACTGAGCCCTCCGCCTTTGCTTCCTCAATGGAAGACATGTTGGTGGGGTTGAGGAGATCCTCGAAGTACTCCTTCCACCGTCCGAGGATGTCACCAGTCGAAGTCAGCAGATTCCCACTCCCACTGTAAACAGTGTGAGCAGGGCACTGCTTCCCCCTCCTGAGGCGCCGGACGGTTTGCCAGAATTTCTTCGAGGCCAACCGATAGTCCTTCTCCATGGCCTCACCGAACTCCTCCCAGACCCGAGTTTTTGCCTCTGCAACCACCCGGGCTGAAGCTCGCTTGGCCCTCCGGTAACTATCAGCTGCCTCCGGAGTCCCCTGAGCCAACCAGGCTCGATAGGACTCCTTCTTCAGCTTGACGGCATCCCTTACTTCCGGCGTCCACCACCGGGTTCGGGGATTGCCGCCACGACAGGCACCGGGGACCTTACGGCCACAGCTCCGTGCGGCTGCATCGACAATGGAGGTGGAGAACATGGTCCACTCGGACTCAATGTCTCCAACCTCCCTCGGGATCTGGTTGAAGCCCTGCCGGAGGTGAGAGTTGAAGATCTCTCTGACAGGAGACTCTGCCAAACGTTCCCAGCGGACCCTCACAGTACGTTTGGGTCTGCCAAGTCTGTCCAACTTCCTCCCCTGCCATCGGAACCAACTCACCACCAGGTGGTGATCAGTTGAATGCTCCGCCCCTCTCTTTACCCGAGTGTCCAAGACATACGGCCGGAGGTCAGATGAAACAACCACAAAGTCGATCATCGACTTCCGACCTAGGGTATCCTGGTGCCATGTGTACTGATGGACACCCTTATGCTTGAACATGGTGTTCGTTATGGACAAACTGTGACTAGCACAGAAATCCAATAACAGAACACCACTCGGGTTCAGTTCGGGGGGGCCGTTCCTCCTAAACACGCCCCTCCAGGTGTCACCCTCGCTGCCCACGTGAGCGTTGAAGTCCCCCAGTAGAACGACGGAGTCCCCAGTCTGGGCACTTTCTAGCACCCCTCCCAGAGATGCCAAGAAGGTTGGGTACTCTACACTGCCATTTGGCCCATAAGCACAAATAACAGTGAGAGACCTCTCCCCGACCCGAAGGTGCAGGGAAACGACCCTCTCGTTCACCGGGGTGAACTCCAACACATGGCTGCTGAGCTGGGGGGCTATGAGCAAGCCCACACCAGCCCGCCGCCTCTCACCGCGGGCAACTCCAGAGTAGTAGAGAGTCCAGCCTCTCTCGAGGAGTTGGGTTCCAGAGCCTGGCTCCAGGGTGGGGCCCCGGTTGCGCCATACCGGGCGACGTCACGGACCTTGTTTTAATTTTCTTCATAAGGGTTTTTGAACCGCTCTTTGTCTGGCCTGTCACCTAGGACCTGTTTGCCTTGGGAGACCCTACCAGGGGCAGAAAGCCCCAACAACATAGCTCCTAGGATCACTCAGGCACGCAAACCCCTCCACCACAATAAGGTGGCGGTTCAAGGAGGGGCTAAGAATAATAATAATTATTATTATTAATATATTATATATTAATAATACAAATACTTATTATTATTATTATTATTATTATTATTATTATTATTATTACTACTACTACTACTACTACTACTACTACTAATAATAATAATAATAATAATAATAATAATAAGCTTATAACGGAAATCAGAATGTTGGCTTCTACAAAGCCAACATAATGAAAAGGGAAAGGTAATGTTTTAGTTTTTCCAAATTAGTTCCAAATACACTTCCCCAAGCATTATGCACATTTCTATTTCTGAAAACCTAAAACTAAAAAGTGTCACAAACACAAAGCAGATGCATATCTACAACAACCACTAAGCTAGACTGTATTTGAAAACAGAAGGTCTTTTTTTCCCCTCAAAATAAAAAGACATACCCCATGGGAATGTCTTTACCCCATGCAATAAGAAAAACAGAGTGAATAATTAAGATGAATTGAGTTTTTACGTGTGAAATGCAGTTTCATACATTAGCACACAGTTTTGATTGGTGATGCTATAGTTTAGAAAAATGAGTCAGCTGTGTGAAGTGCAGTGTTCCTGACTGCTTCTGCACTCAGGACCTGCCTGATCTATCCTGATGGACCTACCATGGCAGTGTCTGATCATGGCTTCTCAGAAAGACCTCGGCCGTGCACCTTATGTGTGCACCGAGTTCCAAAAATCTGTAAAAATGTTGTGTGACTTTGGTAAACACACACTACGTACGCTGGCAGCGATAAACCAATCAGAGAACATTACGTAATACGTACAGTACGTACGCTTACCTCCGCCACGCCTCCGGTAGGTATATTACTGGTATGTTGCAAAACAACATTTGTTTCTTCCTAACCATTATGCGCTCCAAACTCCAGTCCAGTAGGTGGCGGTAAATGCACCTTAAGTTGGTTTGCCATCTACCAATAAAATCAGATGCTTACGAGGCACAATTCAAACTACAGGCTATCAGTTACACGGTTGTAAATGGGAATAGAGCAGCTGAAAGGATTCAACATCAATGTATCTATGGTTCGGGAGTGGAGGAAGCAAGAAAATGTACTGCGCCAAGTTAAGAAGACACAGTAGATAAGGACTTTGATGGATTTGTTAGAGAAGATTGATTAAAAAATAATGTGTGTATTATTAAATAGTAGAACAAAGTTCAACTAAACTCACTGTTTTGCTTCTGTTACCTTTTTTGTAGACCGTATGTTTTAGCATGCGCCTTATAATACCAGAAATAGAGCTCGTAATTGAGACTGCGCCTTATAATCCGGTGCGCCTTATGGTGCGGAAAATACTGTATGTTAAATCTATAATGTGTTCAGAGTTTCTTCCTCATTTTGTCTCACAGAGTTTTTCCTTGCCACAATTTCCTCTGGCTTGCTCAATTGGAATAAATATACATTTATATTTTAAATGTTACAATCCTTTAAAGGTGCTTTGCAACAATGTCCATTGTAAAATCTGAGTTTTTCCTTGCCATCGTCACCACCGGCTTGCTCATTAGGGATAGATGTTAGAGATACATAGTGAATTAATTTTAAACTTTGAAATCTCTGGCATCTTTGGACATCAAGGCAGGATACACCCTGGATGGAGTGCCAACCCATCGCAGGGCACACACACACACTCTCATTCACTTACACACTACGGACAATTTTCCAGATATGCCAATCTTCCTACCATGCATGTCTTTGGACCAGGGGAGGAAACCAGAGTACCCGGAGGAAACCCCCGAGGCACGGGGAGAACATGCAAACTCCACACACACAATGCGGAGGCGGGAATCGAACCCCCAACCCTGGAGGTGTGAGGCAAACGTGCTATCCACTAAGCCACCATGCCCTCCTCTATCATATCAGTTCCTTATTAAAATAATAATAACAATAATAATAATAATAATAATAATAATAATAATAATAATAATAATAATAATAATAATATCATCATCAATTTTTATGAATGCCATGCTAAATGCCATGCTATAATTCTAATCCTTGCTAATGATAGTTGAGCTTGGAAATTCTAGCTGAACTTTATTGTATGGGGTAAAGTTTTGTGAACCTGAGAATAGGGGCAAGGTCAAAGAATAAAATTAAAACATTGCACCTCATGCACCTTTAGTGCCATCTAAGATGGTTATGCAATTATAATAGTAATTTTGTAACTGAACAGATTTGTTTCTAGGTAGGAGGAGCAAGCATGATGTCTGGTTTTCAGAAACATCATCATACAGAAATGTCATCATTCTGGATATATTTCTGTTTTGGTATTGTTGGAGGTTCAGGTCCAGGTTCCTTGTTCCACTGTTATGGACTTGCTCATTAGGGATAGATCATGGTCAAATGACTGTGACAGCCATGGTAAAAGGTTTATTCTGTGGTTATTAGATTAATTGTGTTTGGACAAAGGTATTGGGTTATAATCTAACTACAAGTTCCAACCATAACGTCATGAAAGATGTATGCTCAAGTTCTCAGCACTCCACAACGTCAGAGACTGTAACATTTTAGATTTTAATAGTTAAAATAGTAGAAAAACTTAATTTTATGTTAAATTCTATGAAGCTTTTTTGTTTGATGTTTTTTTTTAAGAATACATTTACAGTACTTTCTTTTTACATTTTCAGTGAGATTAAAAAGATTAACCACATAGATAATTTTCATAAAATGCACCTTTACCCAGCTTTACCAACAGTTCCAATAATTGTGACCATGAATGTATACCTTTTACCAACAGTATAAGTTTTACTAATATGCATGCATGCTTTGAAATCAGTTAAAACTGGCAAGCTGGAGGCTTTGTGCATTGGCTTCATTTGGGGAAATGTTGAATTATTATGGCATTTTAGCCAGAAGTTAGCCAGAAATTACAGAGAAGACTTCAGGGAAGGGAAAACAAGGGACATTTGTATTAGGCTGAAAATTTTTCTTTTTCTCCACTTTAGGACACTCACCTCCAGGCTTGTCTTCTCTGACAAGAAGACCATCTAGCCAAGATGACTGTGTGCTTATTGGGGACTGTTAAAAGAAAGCAAATGTTTTATTCTATTTTTAAGTACACATGACAAACTGCTGATTTCTGGTTCCTTTGAAAATCACATGTGCTCGAGGCAGGCATGAAATCGACATTTGCACCCAAGAGTGGCGCATCAAGATGCATGACAAAGGTTCCTTATTGTGCAGAAGGCCCAGGAGGGAGCAAATCTGGTCTCGTGTTCCTTCTGCATTTCTCTTTAACTTGCCCAACCACATCCTTCATTGCTAGAGGGTCACTTTGTCCAGTGGCCACTATCTAACAGCCTTTGAACTGATCATGTAACCAGAGGCACCAGCCTGGTGGAATCTTATAAGCTGTGTTGATGAACCTTCATGTTGCTTGACAAATTGATCCTCAATTTGTAACGCCTTGCCTGGACCCATTTTGCTGAATATGGTTCAGTATTACATCATACTTGTGGATTAACATCTGAATGATGCTTACTATTTGCACCATGAAGGCCATTAATGCAAAATTATAGTATGAAAGCATGGTCTCATTTCTGTCTGTGGTCTATTCACTTCACTGTACACCATTTAATGTTTTAGATTATTAGTGCTTTCTGTGAATATCTGTTAAATATGTGATCAATTAAATAATCAATTTTCAGTTTGATTATGAACTTGATTAGGATATTGATCCCTGTTTCACGGTACAGGGTACATGGTTTAAGCTTTAAAATGACACATTCTTGAACATATTATTTGAAGGTTTGATTTTCTGAACTGGTTGATTTTCCTATTAAAAGTGAACAAAATACCATTCAATAGAAAGCCCAAGCTTTCCACACTTTTACAATTAGTTACATTCCTTTTGTGGGTATTATGAGCTGTATTGTGCCTCATTGCCAAATATGTGCAATGGCAAGAACCACTCTAAAGGACCTAATTAACACTTTTAATATTTTATATACTGTATATGCGCACACACTGTCCACATACAGCCCACAAGAGTCTCCCCAAGCACCTGGGTGATAACAAAATGTAGTTTTTGGAAATTAATGCTATGTCATTTATTCTTTTTTCTATTGTTCCTTTGTTTCAGCTTCTGATTTTCTTATCTTTATTTTCTTATCTGATTTTTAGATTTTCTTTTCTTAATGAGGTCAAAACTTTATTTAACTGAATGAGCCTATTTCTTCCTTCCCCACAAACATCCCAGGTGACTGTTCAACATACTCAGTAATTGTAAACTTGCCTTTAGCCATTTCTTTCACTGAAGGAGTATGTGTGTGTACTGTAGACATAGTGAATACACAGCTGCGTGTACAGCTTTGTGATTGTGCATGTACAATGTTTGCCATATAACTGTAGGTTCACATTTGGCTGTAGTTACCTATGTATATATTTGTTATTAATTCCGTGATGTGATATTAATTTTAGAAAAAATAAATATGCAAAACACAATCAATAAAATGCACATATAAGAACCGCATCTTTTGGATTTTAAATCATTTTAAGCTACATTTATAAATGTCTAAAATGAATGATTATTATTATCCCAGAACAGGGACCGAGAAGCAGCAATAAATGAACATTTTCTAATCATCCCTGTTCACGACATGGGGCCATGTCTCTTCAGTCTTTCCAGTGTGATGAGCTAATTTGACAGCTCACGGTGTGCTGTGGATCCTTCCTCAGTGAGACAGGTACCCTAGGGCGAGTCAGCTGGATCGTGGCTGCTTACAGATTTAGCTGCAGCTTCCTGCTGGGTGTCATCTGTCTCTGCTGTGGTGCTGCCTAATTTTTTTTTTTTTTTTTTTTTGTTCTTCTGACATCATGAGACTGAACAGTTTATGCCTGGCAGGCCTTGTCTGTCCAGGTCTGCCATCAAAGCAGCCATCGAACTCCTGATCCAGCGCGGCACTGCTCCCAACCCATACCCCCGAGCTTCTAATGGAAAAAACAATGGCCCACAAAATCTTCCCCCAAATGGTGGAGGAAAATGAGTACACCATTCCTGTGCACCGATAGTTGGATAAAAAAGGTTAAGAGGTTTTGATTTTTAGGTGTGTGTCTGGGACTTAGGGTGCTGGGGGATGTCCACGGATCAACACAGAAATACATACACATACCTTCAAATCTGGAGGTAGCTGTTAGCTTTAATCGTAAGTGACACATGTTTCTACCTCAGGAGGTTTACAGTTTAGCACTGTGTGACACTGTTGAGATGGTCACTCTTTCCACAAAAGCACATGATGATGAGTGCATATGTTGATATTCAGTCAGAAGCGAGTGCATACACATCCCATAAAGAATAAGAAGACCAACTCCAAACAAACAGTGTGACAATTCAGACCGCTGTCCAGGAAATGCTGACATTTATGTCTTTCATTTCTCTCCTTATGGCACTCTTTTTCTCTTGAGTGAAAACACTCAGGGAGGACCAGGATTAGTAATCTTTTTTCTGCTCAAGGACAAAGCCAGCTCATAGAAAAATAGGGATGGACAAAGATAAAGAAAGGAATAAAAACAATCAGAGAAAGAGAGATATACAGAGAGAATGCATTTAAAGAGCTAAAGGTAAAGGTTAAAGTGTAAGCAAGAGATGGCGAGAGAAACTGTGTAAGAAAGAGAGAGGGGGGGATGCAGTGGAGGCCAGGCAGGTTGTTTAGCCCCAGGATGTGAGCTCAGGATGTGAGCCAGGGTTGTGAGTCGTGTAATCCCCCACCTGTTTAATGCCACTATTAGCGATATTCAGCACACACTACTATAAGCTTACTGAATCCCTACGGCTGACTTGCAGGGCACTGGATCAAGACCCAGATGGAAAAAGTGGAGAATAAAAGACAGTGAGTGCAAGTAAACAAGAAAAAGGAAAAAGCCATTCGATGCAAAATAATTACACCCATTGGGTAATGTGTGTCCTGTGGTCAGAAATGGTGGAGTAGACAATTGTGTGTGTGTGTGTGTGTGTGTGTGTGTGTGTGTGTGTGTGTGTGTGTGTGTGTGTGTGTGTGTGTGTGTGTGTGTGTGTGTGTGTGTGTGCGTGCCTGCAGCATCACTGTGCTCCTGGGAGAGTCAGGGCCTATGCAAGGCTACAGCAGCCTTTGTAATAACAAATATTTGTTACAATTTTAATGACACTATGATATTACACATTATAAAATACAATGGTTGTATAATACATATATAATATATTTCTGTAATAATGTGTAATGTATAATATTCCAAAATCTCCATGTATATATCATAGAATATACTTTATCATTTTGTTGAAACATATTTTAACAGTATCATCTCATATATGCAAAAAGAGAAATTTATAAGTTTTCCATTTATAAATGATATTTAAAAAATATCATTATGTACATTATCTTGTGTTAGAAGGTTTACAAACCTAGAGTTCAAATTTGTGTCTGCTTTTAAAGATTGTGGATATAAGCACTTGAATCCAGATATCAGGAAAATCTCTCTTATTTTAGCGTTTCACATGAATTTGAAATTCACAGATTTTGGTTTTGTTTAATAGTCACTTCCAAGTCCTGATTTATTTGTATATTTACTAAATATATTTACAAAAATATACATTTTTAATATTAATAGACTCTGCTACTGACATTGAGTACTTTCTTTAATTATTATTGTACTTCGTCTCCATCTAGTGACTAAAAAGATAAATGCAGACTAGTTACTTGGTATAAAGTCCAATAAAATTTTTTATATTTAATTCAAATATTTGAATATGAATTTTACATTTTAAATCATATAATTATAATAATTGCATTAACATAATGTGTATAATGTGTATAATGATCACTAATGAAGTGACTGCTTATTTCAACACAAAGAATTTGAGTTGTTGTGTTGGGTACCTCTGCTCCGTAGGTCTCAAAGCCACAGGGCATAACCGCTGTGGATATTTTCACTTTAACACTGCACTGCTTTTATTTTAACACTGCACCATGGCCCTTTAGGCTGGTATCCTCATGAAGAATGTATGGCTTGCTAGGGTCAGTGAATGCTAAAATAGGCACAGTGTCAGGGCAGTTCATTACCTGGTAAAATACACTGATGCATCTCCAAATGGCTCAGATTCTTTGTAGTAGGATATCAGAGGTGTCAAGTAATGAAGAACAAATACTTTGTTACTTTACTTAACCCCTTTATGCGTCGGCCCCCTTTTGCAGGTTTTTCGCCTACATGACCTACCCAACATAAAGTGGTACAGCTCCCACATACTTTGACACACATGGGTGAGCCTCTAGAGATTCTCTAGTTTCAGAAACTAGTTTCAGATTGATTCTAGCACAGTATTCCTTACTGGCACAAAGTTACAGAGGCTAGAATGGAATTTTTCATTTCCGCCTGGGTTGTTTACCTGATAAACCGATTAATCTTATTTTTCTGGAACATGCTAGGGACCAAATAACAACTGAGGGTCATAGCCACATGTCTTGGCTTTCACCAAAAAAAATTCAAGTCAAAAGACCCAAAAATGGCTTCAATAAAAATATTTTTCTACGGACATGGTCGTCTGGTGCAGCGTTTTTGTGTACTTGTTTACTGTATAACTTTGAATTAAAAGGCTGCATGCTCAGTCTGAAAGGCCATAAACAAGCAGAGACTCTCTCTCTCTACCACTCTGGTGTGAAAACAGGCCTGTAACCTGACACCCTGAGCTGTGAGAGTGACAAAAGGTCAAGGATTACGCAAGAATTCTTCTGCGCAGCTTGTTCACGCAGACACTGCCAGAGAACACACGGCATGTTGTATATCGTTGGAATCGTCTGCTTATTGGCTAAAGAGCTGTAGAGGTCCCGGCCCATTTCATTGCTATTGGAAGGAGTAATTGTCAGTCAAATGTGGGTTCCCAAAAATGATGTCATAACATCATTGGATTCCCAGCCGTCTATCTCTACAATACAAGCACCGATTGGCTCAAGTGAGGGCTTGTTTGATTCGTTAGGCCCTGGGCTATAAATGTGACGAAAATTTAGAATTTTTGAATACCCCAATGAGAAGTTAGAGCAGCAAAACAAGATGATGGCGCACTACTGTTTCCAGTTTTCGGAACATAAACGGAATATTTGCGGCGTGACCAAAGCGGATTAAAAGGCTTACAGATTTCAGTTCCTTGGACCTGTGTGGATTTTTGTGGATTATTTGTGTCTAGCGCCACCTAGGTCAGTTTTGTCCAAAATTTTTTTCTAATAGTATGAAGGCTGTGAATCATATTATGCTTTGTGTGTGGGCTTAAAAAAATATTGAGATTATAAACTTTACTAGGTAAATAGGTTTTTTTTGTGTTTTTAGAGGATTTGATGCTTTAAAGATGAAATGAAGCTTGTTTCTGGGTCATCCCCTAGTGGTCACTTTGACTTCCCCGTAAGTAGAAATTTTGAGTATCTATACTTTATTAGTGTAATTTTTTTAGCAGACTGTTTAATTCTATTCCTTACATTTTCATGTAATTATCTGTATTTTCTTCTTCTTACATTTTAAAAATAGCCACGTTACTCCTATTTCATTTCGGCTTGTCATCAACCTATCAAGATAAAACGCACCATCCGGACAGAGTAAATTTGATTGTGGTTGGATGAGTATAAACATATACCATTCCAACACCCTATTGGTTTGTACGCGATCCATCGCACCTGCACATAACACAAATCACGTCACATTTCAGTTACACAACGCTGGACATAGCAGACGGAGCCAAGTACGAAGGTATCTGTGGCAGAGGCTCAAAACTCAAGCAAAATGTCTCAACCACCAGCACCAGTGAGAAAGTTGGTAGCCAGGAAGACCAATCAACCCCAACCCTGATACATCCCTGGCCGGACCTGGAAGAATTTTTTAAATGGTCAGATGGAAAAAAGAACTCATTGTGCATGCGCTGTAAGCTGTGCGCTCCCAAATACCATGAGCTAATGGCTTTCAAAAACTCACCGTCTAATTTGTAAAAGCATGTTGTGGTGAGCTGAAATTTTATCATCAGTCAATTATTAACAAATTTGAATTTCCACTTTAGTCAAATGTTATCTGAGCTTAAATGATTGCTATATTTGTAAGTTAATTGTGCAAAGCTCTAGTTTTTGTTATTATCAGCCGATTATTGACAATATTGTACTACGTACTAATAATGATAAATTTGTGATGTTTGCTATGGCAAACTTGGGTACATGCCAATGGTTTGCTTACTACCAGTAGGCTATGATTCAACATTGCAAACTAGTTTGGTGGCTCAGTGTGAGATTTGAAATTCAACTTTAACCAAATGTGTTCTGTCCTCACTAGATGTGTAACTTCTCTATCCAGTTAGACAGACAGTGAACAAGTGAGATGTTGGTTCATGGATTTTAATCTTTCAACAGCTATCATGAATTTTCTCGATTAACTTTAATATTTTGTCTTTGTAAAACTGTAAACAGACAATGAATATACAGCAATTAGAATTCTATTCAATTACATATTCAAGCATAGCTAACTAAACAGTATTTCCTGCCTGAAACATTCAAAAGTAACATTAAATCAACACATTAATCATTAAACATTACATTTTCATGTGTATCTTGTAACTATGTTCTTAGTTTTAGGTAATGGCTTGTAATTCTGAAATCTGAATTACCTTAATTAGCATAACAAAAGACAGCTAGCATACAGCACTACCTAATGCTCTTTGTACTTTACGTTTGCTTTTAGCAATATTTGCATCTCTAGATTAATAAATTTACTGTAAAACATTTTTAACCCACTAAACTTTATATTTATGACAAGTAATAGCGACTTACAGCCTTATGCAGTCACAACTTCACTGTACGAGCCACTCTTCAGCCATGACACTGAACAATGAACTCAACACCCACAGTTTTTTCTGAATGCTTAAGCGCTAATCGTGATTCTTGTAGCACAATTTCTAAAACTATTAATATGTGTAGCAAAACCACTCACTGAGTTTGCAAAACTAAAAACACAAACACTGCTTTGCACTCAGTTTGCAATTTTGTAACACACTTTGCAAAACTGTAGGCACAATTCACTGCACAACACTCTTTTTGCAGAACTTTAAACACAACTCACTGCTTACACTCAATTACCAAATTTCCAACACAATCCTAGCAAAATTATACACATGTATGGCTATCATTAACACTATTTTGCCAACTGTCTGGGACACTTTCACATGTGTCTGTTTTAGATAATTAGTTCATTTTGCAATCAGCCTAAGCACTATAAATAAGCCACAGGTAAGCTGTCTGTGTGGAGTACGATGGAAGGAGCAGTAAGAGTGAGAAGAGTGAGAATTAGAGGAGGCCAAGGGAGAGGAGGTGGAGGTGAAGAAAGAGGAGGAAGAGGACGTGAAGGAAGAGGAGGAAGAGGATGCGGAGGTGAAGAAAGAGGAGGAAGAGGACGCGGAGGAGCACGAAGAGGACGAGGAGGGGAAAGAGGAAGGGTAAGAAGAGTAAGAAATGGAATAACTAATGACATCAGAGCTACAATAGTGGACCATGTCATCAACCATGGGATGACAGGGAGGGAAGCTGGCCAACGGGTTCAGCCTAATTTGAGCCGCTACACTGTGGCAAGCATCATTAGGACATTTCGAAATGAGAATCGGTAAGTACTTTGTGGCCCTGTCATACGCTAATGAGAAACACAACAGTACCATACATGCAAAAATACTGAAACTGTTACTTGACAGAATTGCTAGACATCCAGATGCTGGGGGCAGAGGAAGAATGTTCACTCCAGAGCAAGAGACCCATATAGTGAACATGGTGATTGCCAATAATGCAATAAGACTGCGCAAAATTCAGCAGCGCATAATTGATAATGACACCATCTTTCAAAATATACACAGTGTAAGCATTTCTGCACTAAGTCGTGTACTTGCGTGCCACAGAATAAGAATGAAGCAAATTTACAGAGTTCCTTTTGAGAGAAACACAGAACGTGTAAAGCCACTGCGATATGACTATGTGCAGGTAAGCTATAGTTTCATTGGTTCTGAATTTGGAAGTGCATACTGTAGTGCTGTGCATGGGCCTGATGTGTTGCATTTGTTTTGTCTTGTCCAGAGAGTGATGGAACTAGAAGCAGATGCCATGGGACATAAGCTACGTTTTGTAGATGAGTCCGGTTTTAACCTCAGTAAAACCAGGAGACGTCGCAGGAACATTATTGGACACCGTGCCATCATCAATGTCCCAGGACAACGTGGTGGTAACATAACCATGTGTGCAGCTATAAGCCAAAATGGTGTTGTTCACCATCATGCAACCATAGGCCCATACAACACTGCACACATTATTGCATTCCTGGACACCTTACATGACATGCTCACTGTTCAGAGACCAGAGCATACCCGATATGTCATCATATGGGACAATGTTAGTTTCCACAGGGCTGCTTTGGTCCGCAACTGGTTTACAGACCACCCATTCTTCATGGCACTCAACCTCCCTCCATACTCTCCATTCTTAAATCCCATCGAGGAGTTCTTCTCTGCCTGGCGCTGGAAAGTGTACGACCGTCATCCTCATCAACAGGTAGCCCTTTTACAGGCAATGGAGGAGGCATGTGGAGATATTGATCAGGCATCATGTCAGGCCTGGATACGGCATTCAAAGAGATATTTTCCCCGGTGCCTTGGACTGGAGGATATCGCATGCGATGTGGACGAAATTTTGTGGCTGGACACAGAAAGACGACATGATGTAGGCTGATTGTTGTTGTTTTTTGTTGTTTTTTTTGTGAAATTACTATTTTGTGTTCTAACTTTGTCTTGGTTTTGATGAGTGTGAATAAATACCAATACTTGAAGTTTGGATCCTTGTATGTTTACATGACACTAGGACAAAAATATGACCTCAAATTGACATCTGTACACAGAGAAAGCAAAAGCCAGATGTGTTTTGTATTCATACCATCAGTGTGTAGTTGGCACATTGTGTGCTTAGTAGATGATGGCTTGTGTTTACTGTTTGATACAAAAACACAATTTTTATGAAGGTGTGAAGAGTTTATCTAGCTGTGTTCGCTTTTGCAAGAGAACTACAATGTTTTGATAATTGGGTGAAAGGTTTTCTTATTTGTGTGTAGAGTTTTGCAAAAATAGCCAATAGTTATAAAAAATGTGGTTAAGCAATCAGAAAAACTGTAAAACACGGAAGTTACCATCCTAATCCGAGCCACAAGATGGCGCTTAAAGTTCAACATATAAACAAAATCATCTCTTTACAGTTAGCAATTAAACTGAAGCATTAGACTCCCTGCCTGGTGTAAATGCTTTTATACCACTATTTAATACTATTCAGTCTTTGTATCACTACTTTATGGAAGGAGGAGAATAAGTTGAGTCACTATGCGCAAGTAGACACGAGCAGTCCCTTGTTTCACAACTTCCACTTTTCTGATCCTCTTGTCTTCGCTTGGGATGCGTTTAGTAATGAGTCCAATGGGCCATTCATTATGCTTAACTTGATAATTTTTTAACAAGACTACATCCCCTACTTGAATGTTATCTTTGTCAGTCCGTTATCTTTGTGAGTCCTTGGCTGGAGCACGGACAGATATTCTTGTCTCCAGTCCTTCCAAAAGGCATCTGCAAGACCTTGAACATGTTGCCATTGCTTTTTATACATGTCCTTTATGTCAAATGTTCCTTCAGGAGCGGGAGCAATTCTTGCCTTTGAAGTTAGAAATACAGACGGTGTCAAAATAGTTGGTGAGTCTGAATCAGTACTAATGGGAACCAATGGATGAGCATTAATGATTGCCATGACTTCTGCCATTAGTGATGTGAGTACCTCATGGGTAAGACGAGTTGGACCTGACTGCAGTAACATTGCATCTAGAATGCGGTGGGTGATGCCAATGATTCTTTCCCATGAACCACACATATGTGATGAGTGAGGCGTGTTGAATATCCATGTACAGCCTTCATTGCTGAGGTAGTCTTGGATCTCCGGGTGAACTTTACTGATCTTTAGCTCCTTACAGGCTCCAATAAAGTTAGTGCCGCGGTCTGATCTGAAAACATTAGAAGGGCCTCTAACTGTGAAAAACTTTCTCAGTGCATTAATAAAGCATGAGGTGGACACAGTCTCGATTACTTCTATGTGAACTGCGCGAGTGCCTAAGCAACTAAATAAAACTGCCCAGCGTTTGCTTTCTGCGGCCCCACCCCTTGTCTTGCAAGTGACTACACTCCAGAGCCCAACAACATCTAAACCTACACTAGTGAACGGGGGCTCCATGGTGAGTTGATCTTCTGGGAGGTTGGCCATTTTTTGTTCAACAGGTTTTCCTCTAGGTCTACGACAGGTGACACACTGATAGATTACACTTGAGACTAGTTTCCTGCCTCCAATTATCCAAACACCAGCAGATCGCAGCACTCCCTCAGTTAGGTGACGACCTTGGTGAGCAACACCTTAGTGGTAATGTCTCACAAGCAGAGATGACACATGATGTTTTTTAGGGAGTATCAGAGGGTGCTTTTCATCATACGGGAGGTTGGCTATAGAGACATCCAACCCCCCACCCGTAACAGTCCATCTGAGTCTATGAAAGGGTTTAGAGTCCACAAGGGGCTCGTTTTTGGGATTCGTTCCCCTTAATGCAGTTTCTTAATGTCCTCTTAGAATGAATATTGTTGGACGCTTGACATGACAGTAAGGTTAGCTTAAGTTTGAGGTTTTATAGTGTTTTGATCTGAAGCTTTGGACCTGCTTCTAGCTAGAGTATTGAGTTTTGCCATACCTCGTATGAGACGTTTCCATGTTGAGAATCGTTCGAACCGGTGTGATCTGAGTGATTCGATGCTGGCTTTAGTTGCATAGATATTCACTTCTGGTCAAATCTCTGATTCATGCTCTGGTTCTATTAGCTTGAACTCATTTGTATCTGCTGTAGATGAACACTGAGGCAGTCCCTTTGACAAGAATGGTGGTCCGGTGAACCAGTATGTTTGTGGCAGTAGAAGTGCTGCTATTGGGCGAATAGCAATGTCTGCCAGATGAGACATGATGCCACTGTGTAGGTACTGAAGATTTTCTGATGTGACTCTGTTTGATACATAGACGTACAATTTCTTGACACGTTGTAGATGTAACCTAGTACAATATTACTATCCGAGTAGTACTTTACAGCATGAAGCTCTAGGTCTATTTCTTGGCATATAAGCACTGCCATTTCTGTAGCAAGGACCGCTGCGCACTCCAGTCGTGGAATTGTGTGAGCTGGTTTTAGTGCCAGTTTGGCTTTGCCCATGACAAATCCGGTGAGGTGCTGTCTCTGCTCGTTGACAACTCGCAAGTAGGCCACAGCTGCAATTGCTGTGGATGAGGCATCACTGAAGACACACAGCTCTCTGTGTTGTGTTGAGGAAAGAGACAATGGTATGTACGGTTTGGGTATGTGTAGGTGATCTAACTCTAGAAGAGAGTCTCTCCATACAGACCATAGTCTTTCTTTAGCTGGCGATTGGGGGTCGTCCCAGTCACATGGTTTGGAGGTAAGTTCTCTTATGAGTGCTTTTCCCTGTACAATTATTGGCGCAAAAAAATCTAAGGGGCCATACAAACTATTAACAGTGTATAGGATGCCTCTTTTGGTGAATGGCTTTTGTTCTTTAGAGTCTTGAAATGTGAAAGTATCGAATTCAAGACTCCAGTTGATGCCTAAGCTCCTTATGGTAATGGGTCAATGTCTAAGTCAAGGCTTTTGATGTCTTTTGATAAGTCATTTGCTGGGAACGCCTCCATGACCTTGCTGCTGTTTGAGGCAATTTTGTTCAAATGCAGATTTGACTCAGCTAACATTTTCTGTGTTTTTTGCAGGAGAGCGATTGCTTCAAGTTCAGTTGGAAGTGAGGTTAGACCGTCGTCCACGTAAAAGTTTCTGGTGACAAAATGCTCTGCATCCTTGCCATATTCTTTCACACCAGCTTCAACTGCCTTGCGGAGCCCGTAGATTGCAACAGAGGGAGACAGACGATTTCCAAAAACATGGACTTTCATGTGATACTCGATGATCTCTTTTGTGACATCATTGTCTTTAAACCAGAAAAATCGCAGGAAATTGCGGTGGTCTTCCCTTACTGTGAAACAGTAGAACATTTGTTGCACATCTGCTGTTATTGCGATGGGCTCTCTGCAAAATCTGGTTAGAAACCAAAGCAAAGCGTTTTTGAGATCTGGGCCACTTAAAAGGACGTCGTTGAGTGCTATGTCCTCATGTTTAGCGCTTGAATCAAAAAACACACATATTTGTTTGGGCTGCTGTGGGTGATACACCCCAAACATGGGGAGATACCAACACTCTTCATTCAGCTGTAAGGGGGGGGGTGCGACTTCTGCTTGCTTGTTGTCTATGACCTTTTACATGAACTGTACAAAGTGCTCTCTCATCTCAGGTTTTTTGAAGAGACTTTGTTTTAGTGTGTTGAGTCTTTTTAAAGCCTAATCTTGATTATTTGGTAGATGTTGTCTGGGTGTAACAAAAGGAAGGGGTGCAACCCAGCTGTTGGTCTCATCCTGATATATTTCGTTCTGCATTATTGTGAGAAATTGCACATCCTGTTGTGAAGGTGCTAACTTTTCATCATCCTCCCTCTTGATGAAGATATTGTCCCCAAGATTGTTGGTTTGTATTGCCTAGTATCTGTGCAGATTTGAGTGTCTTTTAGTTCCCTTACAGATTTTTCTTTTATTTGCAGGACATTAATATATGGACTGAGGTACGATGGACATCCATTGAGCAATTTGTTTGTTTTGTACGTTGTGACAGACTTTGGTTTGTGTGCATCATTCGAACAGACATCTCCCACAATAACCCAACCGAGGTCAAGGTGCTGGGTGAATGGTGCATTATGGGGACCATTGCACTGCTCTCTCACTTTGTGCAAACTCAGGATGTCTCTACCCAATAGCAACAGGATTTGTGCATTTGAATCTATAGCATGTATCTTGTGCAAGAGCGCCTTTAAGCGTGGGTGGTATTGGGCGACTTCAGGCAAAGGTATCTCTGAGCGATCCTCTGGGATCATGTCACATTCCAGCATCGGGGGCAGGGGCACCTTTATGTGACCATCTATAGACTCAACAATAAAGTCTTTAGCCTTTCTCTCTCTAACTTCCATGATACCTGAACATGTTTTTAAGGTATACACCTCCGTGCCTCCTTTAACACTAAAGATGTCGAAAAAGTCAGAGCGAGAAACTGATTACTTTGCTTGTCCATAACGGCATACAGGTTTATTGCCTTGTCCCACTGACGTGATGGATAAACTTTGGCTAGGCATATTTTAGCACAAGACCTTGAGCCACGCTGTTTGCCACATACTTCTGTGCACATTGCTGTAGCTGAGACTGGTGGAGATCTCCTACTGTAGCTCCTTTAGTTTACTGGAGTCTATAGTTGTAATCTTAGGGAAGTTTCAACCTTTTTAAAGAGTGTATGTTCAATTACTTCTGGTGCTCCATAGGTTTCTTCCAAGTGCTGCCAGATCATGTTAAGGGCTTCAGTGGCATCATTGATTTGAGCTGCACTGATTCTTTTAGCTTGTTGGTTTGACTTTGGTCCAAGCCATTTTACAAGTAGATCTAATTCTTCTTTAGGGGACAGGGACAAGTCTTTAATGACATTCAGAAATGAGGATTTCCAGCTATGAAAATTTTGTGGATCATCATCAAAGGTTTGCAAAGTGGCTGACATCAGTTCACGTTTCATTCGATATTTAGCCATATCATTTACCGTAGACATCTTTTGAGGATTTGCGGACATTGCGCTGAAGGACTGGTGTTGATGATTGAGAACTGGATGTGATACGTTAGGATGTGGTGTTGACATGTATGTGGATGGCCGATGGTGTCTGTGCTGTGGGTTCTCTTGCTTAAAGAGATTACAGGAGTAATGTAGGGGGATGGTGATGGTTTTGCCCCTGTGTTATCATGATGGTAGAAGGGATTCGTAATTGAGATTTGAGGTTATGATGGCACTTGGTTGCTTTGCAAGAATACTTGACAATCAATGAAATTTTTAACCTTTTCCTTGGAGTCCATGAGGTTGTCGCACGGATGTTCTTTGCTGTAAGGCTGTTGTTCTTCAAACTGTGCAGCTACTTCTATTATCTCTGCTTCTGCTGCAGCAGTGGCTGCTTCTTTCTTTATCTTTAAAATATGTAGCTGAGCCTGCATTTCAGCTTGTTGTTTTATTACTTCAGCTTCCTCTTCTGCATAGACCACCTGCACTTGTACCCTCAGCTTTGGCTCGCACTTTGAGAGCTGCTACGCTTGCAGATGACCTGGTAGACCACATTGAAGAAGAAGAGCACCGGGAACTCGTTTCCATTACCTTATCTTGTGCTTTCAGATTTGTGCTTTTTGATTTGATGACTGAAGTCAACAGCTTCTGAAGGGCATTGTATTCTGATAAAAAAAAAAAAGCTTTTTAGTGTTCTGTCCTCACTAGATGTGTAACTTCTATATCCAGTTACACAGACAGTGAACAAGTGAGAGGTTGGTTCTTGGCTTTTAATCTTTCAATAGCTTTCATGAATATTCTCAATTAACTTTAATATTTTGTCTTTGTAAAACTGTAAACAGACAATGAATATACAGCGATTAGAATTCTTTTCAATTACATATTCAAGCATAGCTAATTAAACAGTATTTACTGCCTAAACATTCAAAAGTAACATTAAATCAACACATTAAGCATTAAACATTACATTGGCATGTGTATCTCATAACTATGTTCTTAGTTTTAGGTCATGGCTTGTAATCCGGATTACCTTAATTAGCATAACAAAAGACAGCTAGCATAAGGCACTACCTAATGCTAACTCTTTGCACTTTACGTTTGCTTTTAGTAATATTTGCATCTCTAGATTAATAGATTTACTGTAAAACATCTTTAACCTACTAACCTTTATATTTATGACAAGTACTAGTGACTTACAGCCTTATGCTATCACAACTTCACTGTATGAGCCGCTCTTCAGCCATGACACTTAACAATGACCTCAACACTTAAAACACGGAAGTTACCATCCCAATCCATGCCACAAGATGGCGCTTAAAGTTCAACATGTAAACAAAATCATCTCTTTACAGTTAGCAATTAAACTGAACCATTACAAAATGTTATCTGAGCTTATATTGTTACTATATGCAATACTTGTAAGTTAATTGTGCAAAGCTATAATCTACAACTGGTTGATAAGGTATGTACTAAGGACAGTCATGATCCTGTCTGTGTATGAAAGTGCACTCGCCAGTATGGGGCAGGCCCTATGGGTCCTTGTAAAGAGCCAAATTATTAGCTATTAGCCAAATGCTGTTTAAAATTATTTTACTGCTAATTTTCAGTCATGCCAGCAGCTGCTTGTTGTCCTAAAACAGCTTTAAAGCGATAGTTCACCCAAAAAAAAAATTCTGTCATAATTTTCTCATCCTCATGTTTTAGTGAGGGCTCAGTGAGGGCTCCCAATCATCTGAGGAAGAGGACTTCTTTTCCTCCTTGAAGAAGACCAGCCCTCTTGAAACAACCCAGCAGTTGGATGCGTACCTGGGGTGCCCAGGAGTCACAGTAGAGGTACTGAAGTCCTTCCCATCTGTGTGCCAGCTATCACTTAAGCTTAATACGGCACTCCCTGCCTCAGCAGCTTGTGAAAGACTGTTTAGTGTTGCAGGGCTGATCTTCAGGCCAAAGAGAGCATGCATTGGCTCAAAGAACTTTGAGAACCAGCTGCTTTTGCGGCTGAACAAAGCCTATTGGTAACTCTTTGTCGCATGTTCTGTTCTTAAATGATGTTGATTACCTTGTTGTCGTTTGAGTACAGTACAATGTGTTTGTTTCAATAAAGGTTATTGATGACATGCCTCTGAACTTTGACCTTTTCCACCATTACAATATTTATAGCCAACTAGTTATATCTTCCGCTCCATGAAACACAGCTCAGTAGTACACATATATGGTTCTTTAATGTATTTGCATTGTAGGAGGAACCAGGGACAGTTGTAACACTTTTTGCAATTTTTAGCAATACATCAAAAACCATTTTTACTGGAATAACCAATTTGTTATATTATAAACTTCAATCTGTCAACTGCTGAAACGATGTATTTAAGTGGTTTTATTAAGGTATGTACAGGTTGCAAAATTGATTTTAATGCAGTCTCTCCACTGTTAAAAATGTCCAAGTGTACAGGGACGGTTGAAACGCATGTCAGGGATGGTTGTAAAGTCTAAAATATATATAATGAAACAATCATATTGTTACGACCCAATTACGGTCTAGGGGTATTTAGGAAAAGTAACACTCAAGAAAAAAGGATTTATTTCCAGGAGTATGTGTGTGAAATGGAGGAAGGCATACCAACAACTTCAATCGATAAGGGAGTTTATTAATCCCAATAGTAGTCTGGAAACAAAAGGTCTTCAGCGTAAAAACACCCTATCTAAACTACACTAAACTATCCAAAACATAAAATGTACAAGAGGTGGCACTAACTCCTAAACTAGTGTGTCTAATACAAAGATAAGGTATCCTATGTGTGCACAATGTATGTCGCACAACCTCTTACCTGTCCACTTTTCCCCTTTAACCAGAAAACGAGTCACCAACAATATACACAAAAGGTGACAGAACAGAACAAACGGACGGGTATGACACACAGGACACAAACTCACAAAAAATCGGCTTTGACAAAGAGTAACAACGAGGATGAATGAGACGCTCAGAGCAACTTGCACTCCTCCAGTGGTGTTTCTTAAAGTACTGGGATGATTGTGATTGGAGCAGAGGCTCATGACGTCACTTTTGAAGCCGAGAGATTGACGGTTCAATGGACCAATGGGAAACTGAGGATGGACCTGAAGAGAGACAGAGCGAGAGAGCAAAAAAAGAAGGCGCAAAACACAGGCACGGCCAGACAGACGTAACACGTATACTCAAAATAGAAAATATTATTTATCAGTCATGTTATGATGACTATTCATTTCATGTTTTTAAGTAATGATTACCTTTTTTTTCACAGAAATGACAAAAAAGAGGATGAAACGGTCAAATTATAATGCAAGAAAATTATTTATTGGGTAGAACACCTCAAAAAAGGTTAAACATGAACTCAAACATTCTCAAAAACAGAGAGGGGGTGGGTGGGGGTCTCGCTAGGCCTAGTCTGAGTCACAGTTGTGGCAAGTGTAAAAATGGTTTCCCTTCTTTTCCTGCCCTTTGTCGTCTGCTTTCTTGGGCCAGCTTTTGGGTGTGGACGTATGGACACAGGTGAAAAAGTTGTGTCCATAGCAGAGGATGATGGCTTAGGCTCAGGCTTGGACACCACACATCATGTGACAGGGGATGATGCTCTAAGTGGCATGGAGGATGCCACCGTTGCCACAGTGGATGATGGAGTTATAGAGGAAGATGTAACCTCTTATGTCACTGCTGGCATTGGGCCGTCTGTGACTAGGGATGGTGCAAAGTCACTGTCAGTGAAAATATTCCTATTAAAAGGCCAACCGTCTCTTACAACCGTCCCAGTATCACCAACCATGTTTTCATCTCATGTGAGCTAGCTTGACTGCTAGTTTGACACTTGTTAGCCATTTATATTTTTAGCTTACAAAATAGTGATTCCAATAATACTTGTTTGAATTCATAGACATTTGATCCTATAACAGCATCCAAAAAAGTACATCAGAAAGAAAAGTAATTTTTTACCTCAAAAACAAACTTTTGTAGATAACTCCGTCAGGAAGATTCAAATGTGGCTCCCTTTATGGCAAAAATGGAGGGGAACTAACTGAGCATGTGCACATTGAGTGTCATCACTAGGTTGTTTCTGATTGGAGGAATTCAAGGTGTTACAACCGTGCCCTGTTACAACTGTCCCTGGTCTCCCCTACTAAAATGCATTCTTTTTCCATGGGCATATACAGTATGGGACTGAAACAGGTAGCCTAGTGCATCCCAAATTTTTCAACATTATCATTTTAATATAACATTGTGTCATTATGGCCTTTAGAAATATGTTTTTTGAAGAGGTGGGGTAGTGCACAATAGGCCCCTGTGGCACAGCCTAAGCTTTTGTCCTTAATAGCATTTTTTCCTTGCATTACTTTTACTTTTGTACTTTAAGAATTTTTGAAACCAGTACTTTTACACTTTTACTTCAGTAAAAAGCTTGAGTTGATACTTCATCTTCTACAGAAGTCTTTTTAAACCCTAGTATCTATACTTCTACCTGAGTAATGAATGTGAATACTTTTGACACCACTGAATATTACATACGAAAGTTCACATTAAAGAATAATATGTTTATAAAAATATGATTATAGCTCAAAAAACTGATTATTTGTGTGTGGTACGATCATTTTCATGAAATCTGAGGTATCATGAAGTTCCCATCCCTTTCACACATGGAATGCTTATGGCAGGAACGTTTATGGCAGGAGAATTTGTGGTAGGAATGTTAATGGCAGGAACATTTCCTCCTGTTCTCTCTCTCCCTAGTCTGACACACACAATTTACCATGAAAGCACATATAACACTCATAAACAATAAATTTTAAATGTTATTTAAAATTTCCACTACATTTCACTCCTTTTTGTCCTTTAGGTCAAACTATATAAATGAAAATTTTACAATCAATACTTAAGGCATTCAAAAGACAGGTTTAGATGAAACATCAGACATGATCATATTCATTAACTAAAAGAGAAGAATAAAACTAAGCAAAGCTAATTTATCCATCTACATTTGTCAATGCCAGAGTTTGAATTTGATCAGGTGGAAAGTCCATGTCACAATCTCCAACAGATGTGTGCTCTCGTCTCTTCTCACTGCTTACCTGGTGCTCGTGTTCTTAATGTCGCTGCACAGGTACCTAAGGTCGTGAGCAGAAATTCCGGAGCTGTGGTTCTTCATGCTGGCTCGAATGACACCAGCCTGAGGCAGTCGGAGATCCTGAAGAGGGACCCTGGTGGAGACGGTTCGCACCACAGCGCCCACGGCGAGGATCATTGTTTCCGGACCGCTTCCAACATACCAGCGAGGAATTGAAAGGTTCAGTAGACTTTTTGCTTTAAATGAATGGCTTCAGTCATGGTGTCAGACTCAGAATCTACTCTTTATTGATAACTGGAATGTTTTCTGGGAGCGTCCTAGGCTTTTACGTGCTGACGGCCTACACCCCAGCAGAGTTGGAGCGGATATCCTCTCAGACCACATCTCCAGGGCGCTGCACACCTTCTGACTGGTAGACTACTCCTTAAATTTAAATTTCAATAGTCATCCTTCACCTCAACACTTCTGACACAAATGCACACATAGTTCACCCTATAGAAACTGTGTCTGTTCCCCGAGCAGTGAGATCAAAAAGTAAATACGTGAGAAGTTCTCAAAATAATCTTACTGTAATTAGACCAAAAAAATGCCATAGAAACAAACAAAAACAGTTCCTAAAGTTTGGTCTTCTGATCATTAGATCGCTTACACCCAAAGCACTTATTGTAAATGAAATCATCTCAGAAAATAGCCTTACTGCACTCTGCCTTACCAAAACTTGGATTAAACCAAATGACTACATCGGTCTAAATGAGTCTACACCATCAGGATATATTTATAAGCATGAGCCTTGTCAGACTGGCCGTGGAGGTGGTGTCGCCACTATCTTTAGTGATTACCTTACTGTTACCCAGAGAACACAGTATAGATTTAATTCTTTTGAAGTGCTTGTCCTTAATGTTACATTACCACACATGCACACAAAGAAATCCCAGAAGTCTCTCACTCTAGCGACCGTGTACAGACCCCCAGGGCCCTACACCGATTTTCTTAGAGAATTTACAGATTTTCTCTCAGACCTATTGGTTAACTTTGATAAAGCACTAATTGTAGGAGACTTTAACATTCACGTTGACAATACAAACAATGCTTTAGGACTCACATTTTTGGACTTACTAAACTCACTTGGGCTGAAACAAAACATCACTAAAGCAACTCATCATCATAATCACACACTAGATTTAATTATATCACACAGAATAGATGTCACTGACATAGATATCATACCTCAAAGTGATGACATCAGACCATTATCTCATAATTTACACACTACCTGTAGAACAGACTAACTGTGTCTCACCACGTTACCGACTCGGTAGAACTATTATTCCGACCACCAAAGACAGATTCACAAATAACCTGCCTGATCTGTCCGGACTTCTTACTGTACCCTTAAACACAAACAACCTAGATGTAATGACTTACAGCATAGACGCTATATTCACTAGCACATTAGACACTGTTGCCCCAATCTGATTAAAGAAGGTTAGAGATAAAACGCTTGCACCGTGGTATAATAGTCATACTCACACCCTCAAGAGAGAAACCCATAACCTCGAGCGAAAGTGGAGAAAATCTAAATTAGAGGTTTTTAGAATTGCGTATAAGGACAGTATATGGGCTGAGCACCTGAGCAAACTCATAGAAAATAACCAGAACAACCCCAAGTTTTTATTTAGCACAGTGGCTAGATTAACAAAAAACAGAAATCTGAACACACTATTCCATCACAGTTCAGTAGTGAGGACTTTATGAGATTCTTCACTGATAAAATCGAAAGTATCAGGAATAAAATAGGTGACGCTCAACATATGAGAGCAACTAGTGACCCAGTCTCACTTAAGGCTCTAGACACACAACTACAGTGCTTTACAAGTACAGGACAGGAAGAGTTAGATAAACTTGTTACCACATCTAAATCAACAACTTGCTCACTAGACCCCATTCCAACTAAATTACTGAAAGAAGTGTTACATAAAGCTGGTGAGCCTCTTCTTAATATTATTAACTCCTCGCTATCTTTAGGTGACGTCCCTAAATCTTTCAAGTTGGCAGTCATTAGGCAAACCTAATTTAGAAACCATTAAGAAACCTAATTTAGATCCAAATGTACTATCAAATTACAGACCTATTTCACATCTTCCGTTTATGTCTAAAATACTAGAAAAGGTTGAGTCTGTTCAACTGAGCTCCTTCTTACAAGAGAACAATATCTTTGAAGAGTTTCAGTCAGGTTTCAGGCCCCATCATAGCACAGAAACAGCACTTGTTAAAGTTACAAATGACTTATTCTTAGCTTCGGACTAAGACTGTATGTCACTACTAGTTCTACTTGACCTTAGTGCTGCATTCGACACTATAGAACACAACATTCTCCTAGATCGCTTACAAAATTACACAGGTATTCATGGACAGGCTTTAAGTTGGTTTAGATCCTACCTGTCTGATCGATACCATTTTGTAGAATGAAATGGTGAATCCTCCAGTTTATTACCAGTTAATCATGGGGTCCCTCAAGGATCAGTTGTAGGACCTCTGCTTTTCTTGATATACATGCTTCCATTAGGGAACATCATTAGAAGACATGGGATTAGTTTCCACTGCTATGCTGACAATACACAGTTATATATCTCATCAAAACCAGATGAAATAGCCAAAGCGTCCAAATTAACTCAATGCCTTAGAGAGATAAAAGACTGGATGAGTTGTAATTTTCTGTTGTTAAACTCTGATAAGACAGAAATACTACTTATAGGCCCAAAAACCAGTATACAGAAACTTTCACAATTTAACTTTCACTTAGAGGGATGTACTGTTACTAGTAGCTCGACAGTGAAAGACCTGGGTGTTATACTAGACAGCAACCTGTCCTTTGAAAATCATATCACCCATACTACAAAAACAGCCTTCTTCCACCTTTGAAATATTGCAAAGCTGAGAAACATCCTGTCTGTATCTGATGCTGAGAAGCTAGTTCATGCATTCATGACCTCTAGACTGGACTATTGTAATGCATTACTAGGTGGTTGTCCCGCATCTTTAATAAATAGGCTACAGTTAGTCCAAAATGCAGCTGCCAGAGTTCTCACTAAGACAAGAAAGTATGACCATATAACCCCAATTTTATCATCTCTACACTGGCTACCTGTTAAGTTTAGAATTGATTACAAACTGCTGCTACTTACATACAAGGCTCTTAATGATTTAGCTCCCATGTATCTAACTAGTCTTCTAACACGTTACAATCCTTCAAGCTCTCTGAGATCACAAAACTCAGGACTTCTGGTAGTTCCCAGAATATCTAAGTCTACTAAAGGTGGTAGAGCATTTTCTTATTTAGCTCCCAAACGTTGCAATAGTCTTCCTGATAGTGTTCGGGGCTCAGACACACTTTCCCAGTTCAAAAGCAGATTAAAAACTCACCTCTTTAGTCAGGCGTACACACACACACACATAATACATCCCATAAAATTATGCACCAATACTTTAGACTTGCACATTTTTTATGAACAGCAAATATGTTAATCCCTCTACACTGCTACTCTCTTTCTATTGTACCAGATCCGATCGTCTTCCGCGCAATGAAGATTTTGGACCTCCACCGAGATGAGGTTGACTCTATGAAAATCCTGAGACATCTACAGATCTACCAGCTCCAGTTGGACTCTAGGATACCAAAAGGAGATCAGAACTCCATGTGATCTTTACACCAATTCAACACTTGCTTGACTGGGTATGTGTGATCGTGAGGAGAAACAATGCTGGAGGAAGGTGGAAAGTGTCCAAAAACAAGGTGTTTGGTATGGTCCCTCAGGGAAACCATATTTACCAAAAAAAATCTTTCCTTTTTATGCTAAGTTGACATATGGTAAAGACCACGTGTCTAAAGGAGGGATGGTATCAGAATTGAGGAAACATTGGCATGTTATAGGCTTTATTTTCCTCCAGCATTGTTTCTCCTCACGATCACACATACCCAGTGAGATTTAGGATAGAAGAAAGAAGTTTAATCATAATGTTAGTGTTTTCTTTCTGCTCAGGTAGCTTTTCTGCTGCCTTTGCATCAGCTTTTGCAATACTTATGGAAATAGGATTGTTATTATGCGTATGCATATTTCAGGCAAATATGTGGAAGGAAACCCAAGTTATGACACATTAAACTTTCCAGCCGGGTCAGATTGACCCAAGGTCTGCGGAAGGGTTAAATGTGACATTCAGCATTTCTAAAAGTACAGTGTTATATCTCAACCATCATATGTCATATGTGCTGTTTTTTGTTCTAAAAGCAGTTGCGACACTACATGTGGTACCAACAGAGTTAATTTACTGTAGCCTACAATGTCTCTGAGGTATTGGCGGCCTTTTCTGCTGCAGCTACTGCTCTGAGACACATAGGCAGACCGACTGCCACTGGATCCAGTTGAGCTGAAAAATATGCTACTGGTCTGAGTTTGCCCCATTATCTTGGAGCACAACTGATGTCATGCATCCCCCTTATTCGTCAAAAGTTTGTGTAAATAGTCTCATTGGGTCAGGGATGCCGAGTGTGGGTGTCATCTGTAATGTCGGTTTCAGTCTTTCAAATGCAGTTTTTTGCAGTCTCGGTGCACGTCACTTTGCTGTGTGCTAGTAGGCCTTGAGGCCTTGCCCGTGAGCAATTGCACTCAGCGGTGCCTCTAAAACAGCATTATCTGATATGAACATCCTACAGTATAAACATATGCCTAAAAAGACATTAACTGTTTTTTGTAACCAGTTTTGGAATTTTCTGAATTGTCTCTATTCTACTTGACTCGAGTTGTTTACCTTCTGCAGAAATGAAATGTCCTAATAACTTCAGTTCATGTTGAACAAATTTCAAATTTGACAGCCTTATTTTTTTTTTTTAAGCCTGTGGGGTTCACACAGTACAAACGTGCTTCTCAGAAGCTGAAAACGTGATTCCGTGACTCTCAGCCCTCTAGCACCTTCAGAAAGTGTTTTTTGTGCAACCTTATATAAGCACACATTTGACAAGCTTGAAAAGTGTTTTTTCACCTTGTTTTGATGAAACATGATAAAACTCTGTGTTCATGTCAGAAATCACAGAAAAAAGCTTTTTTTTACTTTTTTATGGTAAAAAAAAAATATAAAATATGATAGTTCACATTAAATAATAATATGTTGATAAAAATATGATTATAGCTTGAAAAACTGATGAGTTACGTGTGGAATGATCATTCTCATGAAATATGAGGTATCAGCATGTGTTTTGAGTGAAAGCCCGCATGCATGTACAAACGTGAATCTCAGGAGCTGAAAACGTGATTCCGTGACTCTCAGCCCTCTAGCTCCTTATAGCGGTTTTCAAACAACCTTATATAAGCACACATCTGACATGCTTGAGAAGGACTTTTTCACCTCGTTTCGATGAAACATGAAAGGACACATTGTGTTTATGTTAGAAATTTCAGAAATAAGCTTTTTTACATTATTCTCTCTAGCTAAATCTGCCAATGATGAGTCCCCCCTTTTTAGAATGGATGTTACAGGTCGCTCTGACTCATAATTGGGAGCAAACCAAGCAGCCAGCTGTTTTTTTTTTTAGCCCAAAATTGAATGCATATACAGTAGCATATCCGTAAATTTGCTGGCTAGAGCAAAACGAAATCTGGAGATCCGTCCTAATGATGATTCAGACCCCAACTCATGGTTCAAAATTAAAGCAACATGAAGAACATAATCGCACCTTTTGTACAGATGTGGCCTTTAAGAACGAACGTCTTCTCCCACAATATTCTGCAATTCGTGCCGCAGTGTACCGCAGCTTTCTGCACTTCTGTTCGGGGGGGCTATCTTAGCAATCACCTTAATGTGTTTTGCTTCACAGAATATCCACCAGGTGGCGCATAAGAACACTGTTTCTCTTAAACACGCAAAGGATTTTGAGGTTGTATAATATGTTTATATTATTAATTTACATTTAAACATTTTAGATTTTTTATTTTACTTCACATTACATCAGAATTGTGAGAAATCATCCACAATAAAATATAATTATAAATACGTATGAAACACCATTGGCTATGGGATTTTTTAAATTAACATGTGTTCTTCTTCTTCTTCTTCTTCTTCTTCTTCTTCTTCTTCTTCTTCTTATTATTATTATTATTATTATTATTATTATTATTATTATTATTATTATTATTATTATATGTTGCCCACATTTACTCAATTAATAGCAATGTAAAATATAAAGGAAATCACAGTTCAAGTTAGGCATAACATAACATAAGTGACATTAAGAGATTTTATTCAGTTACTTTAATCATTTATTTTAGAGATATTTATAGAATATCTCTAAAATCATTTATTTGCATTGTCTTCTGTATTGCATTTGTTTTGTACATTTACAGGTGCACAAATACTGGCTAATTTTAATTTCATTAAGACACTGCTGTGTTCTGTATTGATCGATGTTCTGTAAATTTGTACTTAACAAGACTAAACCATGTTATTCAATTTGTTATTATTACTATTACTATTATTATTATTATTATTATTATTATTATTATTATTATTATTATTATTATTATACAAAAGATATATATTTAGCTGTAATATAGTTTGTGTTATTTTTTTCTCATAAGGGAAAATTATTATTATTATTATTATTATTATTATTATTATTATTATTATTTATTATTTACTGACATTAAAAATGGTCAAAATGGTTTCAAAACATTCTCTTGGCTTTGAAATGTACAGTACCAGCCTGTAATTGGGCATTAACTTTTGTGCCTCTAGAGTGAAAATAATTAAAAAATTCAGTTTTTTTTTTTACTACAAAATGAGACATTTTTGCATATTAATGAGGTTATTGTTAAATTTTTTGCAAAATATATGTTAATATGTTGTAAAAAAGTTAGACAAAAAGGTGAAAAAAAACGGCTATCATACAGTACCACTTATGTGGTCGCCCCCTATTTTCATGATTTTCGCCTAGATGACATACCCTCCTAAAAAGTGGTACAGCTCCCACAGTGGTCTCATTGGAAAGAAGATAGTCTCTAGTTTCTGATACAAGTGTCAGGGTGATTCTAGGCCTTACTGACACAGAGTTACAGAGGCTAGAATGGAGGGTTTTGATTTCCGTCAGTTATTTACCTGACAAACTGATTAAATACATTGCTGTAAAACATGATGGGAGCTAAACAACAACTCGGGGTCATAGCCACATGTCGTAGCTTTCACCAGAAAAAGTTTGAAGTCAAAAGACTCAAAAATTGATTTTATATGAATATTTTTCTACAGACATGTCTGTGCATTTATGTTTTGCTTGTTTGTTTGTTTACTGTATAACTTTGTATAAAAAGTTATTCATGCTGAATTTAAAAGGCCTATAACATAGGGAACCCCTCTGCCTAGAAACCTAATGTGAAAAACATTACTGTGAAAAACAACTGACGAAACTGAAAAATTGTGAAAAACAACTGACACCCTGAGGCGTGAGAGTGAGAAAGTTCGAGAATTGCGCAATAAAAGCTCTTCTCACGCCTCTACCAGGCACCCCTCCCCTACCAGATGTGTCATGTTGCGTCTTGTTGGAATCGTCTCCTTATTGGCTAAAGAGCTGTAAAGGTCCCGGATCATTAAATCGCTACTGAGGGAGCAATTGTCAATCAAAAGGAGGGTGTTCCACATAGAATGGAGAGACATCATTGGCTTCTTAGCTGTCTATCTCTGCACCACGGGCACCGATTGGCTCATGAATGGGATTGTTTGATTCGTTAGACTCAGGACTACAAATTTGATACAACTACAAGTGTAGTTTTATAAGCCTCCAATGAGAAGTGAGAGCCGAAAGAATGGACGGAAGTGAACTACTGTTTACAGTTTTCGGTCAGAAACGTAATTATTGTGAGGCGAGCAAAGCGTTTTGGATTAAAAGGCTTGGATATTCCATTTCCTTGGACTCTTGGGGATTTATGAAATATATTACCCAAGTGAAGAAAGGGAAGCGTTTAAAGGTAAGTAAACAAACTGATCTGGCGCCGCCTAGTTCAGGTGACTATCAAATTGATTACATTTTTATGACTGCTATAAATCATATTATGCTTTGTGTGTGGGATTAATAAAATCCTGAGATTTCAAACAATGTATAACATAACCGTGTATTTAGAGGATTTAATGCTTAAAAGTTACAATGAAGTTGATGCAGCCTCATCTCCTAGCGGTGGTGTGCCGTGGCCGGCACGGTGACCACATAAATATACTTTTTTTTTTATAAGTAGTCAAAACAGACAAGGTCAAGTTGACTCGGCGCTCCTAATTTGCATAGGAATTCAGACGAGGTCTGCAGGAAGGTTAAGTTATGCAATATCAACCCATTTTTTATAAGTTATAGACATTCATCTGAAATACCCTTTTAAGTTATGCATTTAATAGCATTTACACAAAGTAACTGCAAGAAAAAGCTTGTGCTTTGTATTAACCATTTGTTCATTACGTAAAACTTTCCACTTATTGCTGTAAATTTAGGTTATATCAACATGTGTCTCATTAAGTTATGCAATATCGACCCATTTTTTATAAGTTATAAACATTCATCTGAAATACCCTATAAGCTAAGCAGTAAATATCATTTAACCCACAGCAAGCTAGGTGGGCTCTAGTTTTCACTTGCTTCCATTTCATGGTGACCCATTGACCAGGTATTTAAAACAGCAAGGCAGATGATTTCTCCTGCCGTCATTACCCGTTACACCAACACACATGCCCCGGACCTATCCTACCATAATCCATTGTGCTTGCCTGGTCTGTTGAGACATAATGGAAGACTTTCACCAGACACAATAAAAAAATCTTAGCCTCCACCATCAGAATGCCCCCCCCCCTCCTTGTGATATTGCTGTTTCTCCCTTACCATTTATGACCCTGCTTTGTGTTTCCCATTTTGAGATTGTTCTGAGTTGCCTGAGTTTATTTTATTTTAAATGTATTTTTGCCTGTTCTTTGACTGTGCTTTTGGATTATGATTTGGATGTGTTCACTTTGAATTTATTGTTCTTTCCCACACAATTTCCCACACACCACATACTATTCTACATATGCTTCTGCATGGAGGAGTTGGTGTTGAATCTGTAATAAAGTTCAGCTAATTTATGAGTTTCTCATTAGCTCCAGGATACACAATTCCAAATTGACTGTATATAACTGTAGAAAGGGAATTATTTATAATCACACTCCAATGTATAATAATTTATATTCACACTTACCACCCAAGTGAGAATGGGCTCCCTTTTGAGCCTGGTTCCTCTCAAGATTTCTCTCATACCCTCTAAGGGAGTTTTCCCTTCTGCAGTCATTACATGCTTGCTTATTAAGGATAGTGATGAATTAAAAAAAAAAATTAAACATTCTGTACACCTGCTTTGAGACAAATGTACAGTGGGTACAGAAAGCATTCAGACCCCTTTAAATTTTTCACTCTTTTTCATTGCAGCCATTTGCTAAAATCAAAAAAGTTCATTTAGACATTTAGAAATTTTTGCAAATTTATTAAAAAGAAAAACTGAAATATCACATGGTTATAAGTATTCAGACTCTTTTGAGCTAGTACAGCCATGAGTCTTCTTGAGAATGATGCAACAAGTTTTTCCACACCTGGATTTGGGGATTCTCTGCCATTCTTCCTTGCAGATCCTTTCCAAGTCCGTCAGGTTGGATGGTGAACTTTGGTGGACAGACATTTTCAGGTCTCTCCAGAGATGCTCAATTGGGTTTTGGTCAGGGCTCTGGCTGGGCCAGTCAAGAATGGTCACAGTTGTTCTGAAGCCATTCCTTTCTTATTTTAGCTGTGTGCTTAGGGTCATTGTCTTGTTGGAAGGTGAACCTTCGGCCCAGTCTGAGGTCCTGAACATTCTGGAAGAGGTTTTCTTCCAGGATGTCTCTGTACTTGGCCACATTCATCTTTCCTTCAATTGCAACCAGTCGTCCTGTCCCTGGAGCTGAAAAACACCCCCATAGCACGATGCTTCCACCACCATGTTTCACTGTTGGGATTGTATTGGGCAGGTGATGAGCAGTGCCTGGTTTTCTCCACACATACCGCTTAGAATTAACACCAAAAAGTTCAATCTTGGTCTCATCAGACCAGAGGATCTTATTTCTCATAGTCTGGGAGTCCTCTATGCCGGCTTTCACATGTCTTGCACTGAGGAGAGGCTTCTGTTGGGCCACTCTGCCATAGAGCCCCGACTGGTGGAGGGCTGCAGTGATAGTTGACTTTCTACTCCCTACTGCATCTCTGGAGCTCAGCCACAGTGATCTTTGGGTTCTTCTTTACCTCTCTCACCAAGGCTCTTCTCCCACGATTGCTCAGTTTGGCTGGACGGCCATGTCTAGCCATGTCATGATTCTCATTTGCTCGGACATGTACTGTGAGCTGTAAGGTCTTATATAGACAGGTGTGTGCCTTTCCTAATCAAGTCCAATCAGTTTAATTAAACACAGCTGGACTCCAATGAAGGAGTAGAACCATCTCAAGGAGGATCAGAAGAAATGGACAGCATGTGAGTTAAATATGAGTGTCACAGCAAAGGGTCTGAATACTTATGACCATGTGATATTTCAGTTTTTCTTAATAAATTTGCAAAAATATCTACATGTCTGTTTTTTTTTCTGTCAAGATGGGGTGCTGAGTGTACATTAATGATAAATAAAATGAAATTTTTTATTTTAGAAAATGGCTGCAATGAAACAAAGAGTGAAAAATTTAAAGGGGTCTGAATACTTTTCGTAAAAGTGCAATACAAATAAAATGTAATTGAAATGAATGAATGGAATTATCATGAAAGTTGGCCCAATGGATGGTCCTGGAGAGACTGGGATAGAGGTGCTGAGAGGGTTTGTAGGTGTTGCAAAGGCTTGTGCTTTTCTACTTGGCCTAATATACGCAATTCATTTTATTCACCTTCAGTTATACATTTGATGTTTTTCAAAAGATTTTACTTGAGCTATACAGTGGCAAACTATGTCCAAAGATTCATTCTCTTAAGACAGGATTATTCATTGAATTAAATATTTCATTGATACCTGTGTGACTATTACTTTTCAACAAATATTCAGTCACACTCAACTACATACTGATCTACATTGTTAGTCTCCACTCTCTTTTGTGAAAAGGAAATTAGGAAATGTGTTGCATGTTCCAAAACTAAATGTTGAAGATATTTTTCATGAAGGGTTTCAAAATTCTTGTGAACTTCCTTTTGTCAACTTTGTCACATACTTTTCAGCAGTATTGTATTCATGATTTCTAGTTTTCAGGCTTTTTTATTTTGCAGAGAAGTATAGCAGTCTTTTACAAAACAAAACAAATGACAAAATGCTTTTTTTTTTTTTTTTTTAAATGTTTGCAAACCTGTAAATGAAGTGATACATATTGTTTCTAGTTGTTTCTCAATTTATTCTGTACAAAAATAAATGATTTATTATGTGCTTGTATATTATGTTTATTTTAAGACACTAAATGGTCTGGTATAGTGCAGACCAGTAGGCAGAACAGATTTATTCTATTCTGGATCTAAAATAAATTAAAATTGTATGTTGATCATCTCAATGAATTATACATTTTTATATATAGATATATAAAGATCTTAAATATTGTTGACACAACTTGAAGTTAACCAGAAAATCCAGTGGATGTTAGATATTTTTTAAGTTAAGAATGTTGAGCGAACATGCATACATAAGAAAACACATAATATTGCCTCAAGTTGAATTTACTTAAAAAGTCTGACGCAAAAATGTTGCATGTATATTTTAAGTAAATCCAACACCATTGTTACCAGTGTTCCTTTATTTCTCTTCAGTTCAGAATGCTGTATCATAATCACTAGCACCTTGCCAGCGAGACAGTCTCAAAAACCCTAGGCCAGGGTCATATGGTTGATATAAATAAGGGTCAAAGTTTGAGGATTCCAATGAACTAAGGGAGCCTGCAAGTGATCCAGTACCCTCAAAGACATAATAGTGCAAGCAGTCGTAGGGAGGGACACAGGTATCCTGATCAGCCTCAGCCAGCCGATCTATCATAAACAGGCGGAAGACTTCATCATCTGGCTCAATAAGGTGAGAGTGACATAGAGACAGATGTACACTTGGTACCAGTTCCTCTCTACAAAATGTATTCTTGCGGAAGGGTGTACGTGTTCTTAGTGGAATCTGGTTGTGTACATCTGGAATACCTTCACTCTCTACATAATGTATGATTTTCCTTGAGTACTCCTCTGTGTCAAGCTCCTCCATGACAGGTTTCTGCTGTTGTACTGTCCTGTGTCTCCACACAGCTACCATTAGTATCGCAAGCACTGCAAGTAAGAGAAAGAGACATTATTCCTTGTGCTGTTTACTTCTTAGCAATGAATGCTAATGCCATTTATTTGAATATTATAATTTATTTTTTTCATAGCAACAAATGTCTTGCCTCACAAGTGTACATATTCTAGCATCATTAACTATATTTATAGAAAAAAGTGATACTGTGAAGTTTTTAAGTAGTTAAAGGGTTAATGATGATCAGGAACAGTATTATAAAGCAAAACACATGGAAACCTATTACTAATTGTTGAATTGGTACTATAATGTAAGTAAATTATTTACAAGACCTATGATACCTGATTAATAGAGAATATTAATTACTAAATTGCTACATTGTAACCTTGCAATTTTGTAGTTTACTGCTGTCCAAACTAGTGATCATGAGGGAAACTCTCAATTCATAGTTTCACAGTGGAGATATGCATGTCCAAAACATTGACCTGCAGATATTTAAAATGATAATTATGTCAATTACAATATTCTCTCTCTCTCTCTCTCTCTCTCTCTCTCTCTCTCTCTCTCTCTCTCTCTCTCTCTCTCTCTCTCTCGCTAATATATATATTATGTTTTTCAATGTAAAATGTCCATGAATAAGGTCCATCAGGTCTGAGAGTACAGTGTATTACATTTGCTTCTCCCAGGTACTTACTATTTTAAAAGATTTTCTGACAATCTATAAAAAGAAATTCACATAGGAGGGCACCATACATATGTCATATGTTGTTGTTATTATTATTATTATTATTATTATTATTATTATTATTATTATTATTATTATTATTATTATTATTATTAAATCTTCTCAATCATCTTAATATCTCTATTAAATCCTTGTTAATCCTTAAATAACTTGTCAGACACAGATCATACTTGCCTGCTTGATGTGAAGCAGAGCTGATTTATATCTTACTGTAACAGGCTCTCTGTCAAAAGAGCATTCTGTGATTTATTTATTTATTTATTTATTTATTTTTTGGTGTCTAATTCTGTGCTTTTAATCTGGCAAGTAATAAAGTCACATATACATTTTGTTTGTAGTCATATTTATTTTATATTGCAATTAATATATCATACCTATTACAATGATGAAGCATAATGAGAGGCCTAGAAGGGCCTGCATGTTGAAACCCATAGAAATGGCCAGTGCTTTCGTTCCACTAGATTGGCAGTGCCCTCTAAACTGGCATACACAAACACTGATGGTAAGAGTGGCAGTGCTGGAGAGAGCAGGAGAGCCACTGTCTGTTATGACCACATTGAGCTGATAAAGTATATGATCATGACGTGTAAATGTGCTACGACGGGTCAAAATGCCTGCTGTGTTGTCTGTTAAAAAAGGGAGATTCATTTTAAAAAACAACAGACATCTAACTTTTCTAAATGTATTTTGATACAACACAAATACAGTTCTAAATATATTTTAATAACAAAACAATATTCATGTTAGATATTTCTTCACAAAAAACATGAGCTGTGTTTTGTTATTGTGTGGTGTACTGCACCTTGGTTGTCCCTGATGGTGAAGTTTGGGTTAATGATTTTATCTGCCACCATGGAAAAATAAAAATGATGACCTTCTGCTGGATCATCTGCATCCACAGCACTTATAACCTGGATGACCTTTATTAAAAAATATTAGCAAGAGACTTTTAACAAACATTTTTTATTGCAATTGTGCCATTTTTGAACACTTTTTTTCTGCTGATAAATAATATAAATCGAATATTATTCTTATGAAACAATACTTTAGAAGTGCTGTTCTGGTGTATACTGTTTGTGCCAAGCTGGCAAGAATAAATAACTTGCTGTTATGAGCATGATATCAAAATAGAATTTTGGAATGCTAAATTTGATAAATAATATATAGGGAAATGCTTGTTATAATCAGTTTGAATAACACAGAGGTAGAGGAATGGGTTACAAGTGGGACAACAATGGTCAAATAGAAAGAACAAAGTTGGTTCTAAAAGTGCAACAGTACAAGAATACTTGAAGGATAATGAAGTATAATGAAGAATAATATAATGAAGAATAAATGAAATGCTTGAGAATACTGAGGATATTGGAGGTCTAGCCAAAGCATTATTACATTGCTGACAAAGGGAGCCTGAAATTTAGAGAAAAATATTTTTTGTTTGTGTACAGTATGTGTGTATGCTAACATACTTCTCCTGCCTGTGCTCCCTCACACACATAAGGCTTGTAGTCCCTAGACAAAGTGGGTATGTTGTCATTGACATCTAAGACTTGAATGACCACAGAAACTGAGGATAGCTGATTTTTATCTGAAAAGAAAGAAAGAAAGAAAGAAAGAAAGAAAGAAAGAAAGAAAGAAAGAAAGAAAGAAAGAAAGAAAGAAAGAAAAAGAAAATTTGAATAATATAGCTTATTGTCCAATGTGGTGACGCCCTAAATAAGTGGAACTTGAGCAAAATCAGAAAATCAGAAGAATAAATAGGATAAAAGAACATATTGATTTTTCAAATCACTCACTTACTTGTTTCTTTAGCAATAACAGTAATATTTTGCCATGCTGCAGTCTCTCGATCTAAAGGCTTGACCAGAAACACAGTTCCATTGTTGGCGTCAATCCTGAAGGCATTCTCCAACTCAAAGTTATTGGATATGGAAAAGCTGACAGGAAAAATAAGTGTTTTTCAGAGAAAGCATATATAGCACCCTATTAGTAATGTAGAGAGGCAGCTACAACCACGTTTGCTAGTAACAGTGTTTAGCTCAGGAGTTATTGACTCGGGAAACTCCAATCTGTGAATATGCGGCCAACTTTACTTAAGATACTCAAAGTTATTGGATATGGAAAAGCTGACAGGAAAGATAAGTGTTTTTCAGAGAAAGCATATATAGCACCCTATTAGAATGTTTTCCCCGATAAGATCTTTTTTTTTCTGATGGCATACATCGTGACCCAAATGTTTCTGCAGTTTGAGACATGATGTGCTCCATCAAGGGTCATGTAAAAAACATCTTTCTTAAATATAAGGTTTTAAGAGAGATAGTGTTAGATTTAAAATATTCTTTCTTATTCTGTCCTGTGAAGTCCAATGTACTGCATTGTAGCTAATCTGTGGATTTTTACTATTGAGTTAGTTACTTCAAAAACATGGGGGTCATCATCCAACCAACCAACATGAAACTCAATAATTATTAAAATTATGTTGACAGTGTAAACAATTAGGCCATTCCATCAGATGGAGCATAATTTATTCAAAAGAGCTGTAGCTCATGAATGCTTGTGTGTATTCAAGCCAATCCTGAAAGGCATACACAGGACTCAATTCCGATGTCAGGTGCACTGTTTAGGTTAGGCCATACACTGAAAAAAGTGAAACAGCTTTGTCATTCTTTTAAAGTATGTTTCTACACTGAATTGATCCAAATTTTTGGATTTTCCATTTGAACCTGTTTTTTTTTTTTTTTTTTGTTTGCTTAAAAGTAACCAGCACCACTCCTGGTAAAACTTGCACTGATTCCGTTCACTCAAAGGACATTTCTACATCTCAAAGGATGGAATAGTCACATGGCCTCATGAAGTAGCACCAGCTCACTTCGAAAGAATCTTTTGACCGCCATTATTTTTTTTTTCCGCTTGCATCGAGAGTGTGCTGCACAAGAAAACTCCTGTTAAACAAGGTAAGATGTCAGTCTTATTTTCAGACTAGCTAAGCTCAAGTTTAACCCAAACCCATAAGAAAACTTGGTAAAACTGCTAAATCAAACTTTATATAAAACTGAGTCGGGCCGAATAATAAACAAACATTAAATAGACAAACATTAAAAAAACAAAAAATCAAAACAAACGTGTAGCAAATGAGCAGAAAGGGGCGGGGCTTGTCGATATGCGGCGGAGAGAGTATTCAGTGCGCATGTGTGACATTAACAGGTTTTAGCATTGACACGGAGGATAAAAACAAAGAAAGAAAGCGAAGAAAGGCAAGATAAGGCATAAGCCAAACAATAAGGCAAGAAGCAGGACCCGTGTTAATATAGGATCCGCTTTCCAGCGCTGGAGAGAACTGAAGGAGCGGGAAGTGTTTTGGCCGCATATTCACAGATTGGAGTTTCCCGAGTCAGTAACTCCTGAGCTAAACGCTGTTACTACACAAATAACACCTCTTTTCTATTGTAGTAATGTAGAGAGGCAGCTACAACCACGTTTGCTAGTAACAGTGTTTAGCTCAGGAGTTATTGACTCGGGAAACTCCAATCTGTGAATATGCGGCCAACTTTACTTAAGACGCCGAGGTGCTTTTTTCCTTCTCGATAGGTGAGTAACGTTGGTTTTGCTTTGTTACACAGAACTAATCTATGTTGTCGTTTGCATGATTATGCTTGCGTGTCATTTTTTGCTTGTTTGTTTATCTGCAATCATATTGTTCTTCCCTTCAGCTATGATAGACACATTTCTTTCCATTAGTTGCCTGGGTTATGTATGTATGTATGTGTGGGCGGAGCTATCAATACAGGGGTGGGACCCATTTGGGTTAGGGGTGTGTTTTGTTTTGGTGATTTCAAATGTCGACATTGGCGTTCAAAAATCGGAGACCCTGCCTTTAAGTAACGCAGGCCAAATATATAAAAAAATAATAGTTATGTGGTGAAAATACAATATAAATACGTTTTATATTAGCATTATTACGTATACTAGCAGCATCCCAGATAGCAATTACGTTTGGGCCACATGTGGGTATTATCTGGCACATATGGCCTAGATGTGGCGTGGCTGTACAGATATGGGCCAAATTGTTTATGGCTATATTTGTTTTGCCATAACTTTAAAATCTGCGATAAGTGCTCTCCTGGTTCACAACTCATTTTGAGGTATATGGCCCAGTAGGGCTGCACGATTTGGGGAAAATGTCATATTGCGATTATTGAGGTAAATATTGCGATATGCGATTGCGATATAATAAACAAATGGTATCATGAGTCAGCTTGCTTGGTTCTCAAAGAAAATGCACACACAGATTACTGATAATGCTGAAATTTGTATTTCTAAACTCAAACTAGCAACAACAAACAAATGCAAAACATTTTCAAATTAAAATATAAAATAACACATTAATGCTGATTAATGAAAAGCCTAAGATCAAAACTGTAGGTATACAGTATATATGTGTGTGTGTGTGTGTGTGTGTGTGTGTGTATATATATATATATATATATATATATATATATATATATATATATATATATATATATATATATATACACACACACACACACACACACACACACACACACAAAGTAAATTACAGACTTAAATGCAAGTTATACATGGTATTGCACACACCATTATTGATAATATTTGGAGCAATATTACATGTAATTATTAAACTTAATTCCCTTACATATACATTTGCTTTTAATCCTAATTATTAATTTTGATTATGATGTGATTGTGACAGGGGAAGAGGTTTCAGGTTGGGGGTGAAGAGTTTTTTCTGTCACCACTTTTGAGTAAGAAACAATATCAAGGCTATAAAACTCTGCGAATCACAAAAGTATCAGTGAGAAGTTTTCGATCTTCAAGGTGGTTTACGCAAATCAAAAAAGGATACGAACTTATGCTTGACTCAGTTAGAGCAGGTTCAACGAAAATGCAATGACCTCGAATATCGTACACATCGCAATAACATTAGTCTGGTTAATCTACCAATAGGAATGGAAGGTGACGACCCCATCGGTTTTCTACAGAAAATGCTACCTAAATTGATCCCTGACCTTTCGGCGCGCTCATGCCAGATTGAGATCGACAGAGCCCATTGCGTTTATTCGAATTCCAACTCATCTAGACCACGATCGATGATATTTCGGCTTCTTCATTATCCTGACAGGCAAGCCATCCTTCAAGGAGCACGTAAAGCAAAACCCACTTTGCCCGGAGGAGCGCGTCTGGAGTTCTACGCTGACTGCTGCCACAGGATGGCACAAAAAAGGAAAGCGTTTTCAACCGTAAGATCCAAGCTTCACCAGAAAAGCGCTGAAACTTCTCTTATATACCCAGCATTGCTGAAAGTCACCTACAAGCGTCAGAAAAACTCGTTTGAATCTCCGGGAGATCTGGAGGGTCTTGATGAAACAGCGACACCGACTGCTCGCAGATCTTTAAAATTTCCACCTGAGGAGTCAATGGAGGAGGACTTACTGTATAATTGCTTTTGACCACAGATTTGTTCAATACAAGAACTAGAAACCCTTTCAACGTTTGCTCATGGTTCAGCCCATCAGAGTGAATTGGTAACATTCCTACTTTTATATGGTATTTTATAATGTTATTTATTATATTTATTTATATGGTACTGTTTATTCTATTTTTACTATTTCTACATCATGTGCAGACTGCTAGATATTGCTTTATAGAGAGTTTTGAGTTGAGTATTGTAAGCTCACTAACCTTGAAAAGTTGGGCCTCAGTTCATAATTTTATTCCGGTTGCCATAAAGAGTCCAGTTATGGAAATCACATGTTAGATGATTATTCCGAGTTCTATAAAATTCATCCTATAATTCTACATTTCTGTTTGTTTAAATCATAGAGGTTAATAAGGTAAATAGTGTTTTAGACATTACCTCACGATCGCCACAGATGTTTACTAAAAGGGTTATATGGGAGAGGGAGGGGGCGCTTAAAGCACCCAGGACCGATGCTGGTTCTGTTACTACATATGGTTGTGAAAATCTTGATTATATGTTCTACAATCTGTTTTTTTTTTATCTTATGCGTTATTCTGTGTGAATCCAGCAATTGCAGACTATGGTTAATATAAATATATTGTCTCTCAATGTTAGGGGGTTGAATTCTCCGATCAAACGTACACGGTTTTAGATCTTATGCACAGAAAGAAAATCGATGTAGCGTTTCTTCACGAAACCCATCTTACTGCAACAGACACCCAAAGAATGCAAAACAGGCGTTATATTATGTCATCAAGTTGTAAGTGTAAAAAGCAAGGGGTGACAATTCTTTTTAAACGTAATTCTAATTTTATTATTGATCACAAAGTCTCTGATGACGATGGCCGAGTCGCTTATTGCTGTGCCTTAATTGAAGGAAATACTGTAGGTATGCATTTGTTAATATATGCCCCAAACTCATATGACATCTCCTTTTTTTCCACAAGTTTTGAAAACTCTTTTTAACATACAGCTAAGTACGGTGACCCATACTCAGAATTCGTTCTCTGTATTTGACCCATCCAAAGTGCACACACACACACACACACACCATGAACACACACCCGGAGCAGTGGGCAGCCATTTATGCAGCGCTGCCCGGGGAGCAGTTGGGGGGTTCAGTGCCTTGCTCAAGGGCTCCTCAGTCGTGGCCGGCACGAGACTCGAGCCCACAACCTTAGGATTACGAGTCAGACTCTCTAACCATTAGGCCACGAATGTCATTGGATCTGACATGAATGCTATGTTTGACACAGCCTTGGATCGCTGTAATCCTTCAGTTTCAGTAACACAGTCTCAATCTTCTGCAGCACTGAGATTGTTTATTAAAGACCTAGACTTATGTGATGCTTGACATCTACATAATCCAATAGCTAAGGAATACACCTATTTTTCCCCAAGTCACAAATCATTTTCAAGAATTGATTATATTTTACTTTCACCTACACTACTTTTGGATCTCATACACATTGAATTCCTACCACAAAGTGTTTCTGACCATAACGCTGTATTAGCACATCTCCATATCAAGACATCCTGTAAACCGTCCCAATGGAGATTTAACAATCTACTTCCACAAAACGAGACTTCCTATCTTAACTGAGACCAGAACTGACTGAGTTTATTAGATTGAATCAAAACTCAGTCTCCAATAATGATATGCTATGGGCATCTATCAATGGCTTTTTAAGGAACAAAGCCATTTCCTTTTCTGCTAGACTTAAAAAGAAATATTTTGAACAAATTTCAGTATTAGAAAAAAAGATGTGGGGACTTAGAAAAGGAATTAGGATACAACTTTTCCAGTACTAAACTACGTGAGTTAAATGTTGAAAGGGTTGCACTCAATGTTTGCTTCGCAGAAGAACAGAATATTTGATGCATATTACAAAACAGAAATACTATATAGACAAACCAAGCCAAGCAGACCAAGCCGACTCCTTGCACTTACTCTGAAAAAACATGAACAATGTTTTAATATATGGGTGATTTAAAAATTCAAAAAAATGTTCTCAATTCACATCCCAAAGATATTAATAAAATATTCATGTCATTCTTTGAAAAATTATATGCTTCAGAAACACAAACCAGTACTGGCCAGTTAAAGAGATTTTTAGACCAATTGAATTTAAATAAACTTTTAAGAGTGGAAATGGACAACCTTGACTTTGATATAACTTTAGAAGAAATACATAATGCAATAATTTGTTCAAGTAAAGGAAAGTCTCCCGGAATTTATGGCCTTCCAACAGAGTTATAGGTGGTGCTATGGGATTTATTAGGTCATATTTGGCTACGTACTATAAATGAGGCCATATCCAAAGGCCACTTTCACCGAGACCTCAACACAGCTTTAATCTCTGTTCTACCTAAACCCGGCAAAGATCACTCAGACTGTTCTAATTATAGGCCCATTTCCTTGATAAATGAGGATGTCAAAATTTATGCTAAAGTTATCGCTAGACATCGAAGTAGTAATACATAAGCTAATTGATCCAGATCAATCAGGTTTTATCCCTGGACGCCTGGCTTCTGACAATGTCAGCCGAGTGTTACATGTCATCGCAGAATCAGGGAAATTGAAACGTCTAGTGGCCTTCTATTTACTGATGCCGAAAAAACCTTTGATTGGATTGAATGGGGTTATCTGTGGTATATTTTAAAGAAGTTAAATTTTGGTGACCGGTTCATTAGAGTGATACAAACTTTATACACTAATACCATGGCCAGGGTATCTACTGGTGGACTCATCTCAGGCAGGTTTAATATTCATAGAGGTACAAGGCAGGGTTGTCCACTTTCCCCCCTTTTGTTCAACTTGTCAATAGAACCCCTGGCACAGTATGTTAGACAGTGCAGGCTCATTACCATTATTCGGTTAGGCGCATCAAGCCACTCTATTTCCTTTTATGTAGATGACACATTATTATTTCTATCTGACTTGCAGTGCTCGCTTCCTAATGCCCTCAAAATTATAGACGAATTTGGCATACTATCGGGATTTAAAATTAATTATTCAAAAATTATTTTGATGCCTCCTAATTCTGATGGTCTGAATTTTTTTATTCCAAACAATATCTTAATATCAACACAAGTATTAGGGATAACACAAATATTTAGGGATCGAACTCAGACCTACTTTACCCTGTAATAGAAAAATGTTGTGAATAACAAAAATGAACATTGAACATTCTTTACCAATACACACACACACCTGAAATTAGGAACAGCAAAGATGATAAAGGGGAACTGAACTGGTTTCCAAACTTCACACTAAGCTTAAAAGATAAGAACTTTGTGACCGTTGCCCTGCCTGTGCAACGACATGATTAGAGGATGACAAGATCAGTGGAAGACGCCACACGAACACATAATTATGAACCTTGGGTCCAGCATCTTGTATAAATAGAGAACTGCTTTACAAGCAAACTAACTCACTCTGTTCAGACTTAGGTCGGGACAGACTGACTTCACACTTGCAAGTGTATTTTATAAATATGTTTGATATTCCACAGGACTCTGCTCTGTTCTTCTCTGCAACTTATTGAAAAGTTCACTTGAACTATTATCTTTGATTAATAGAATAGAATTTCCACCACAACCCCTAATCTCAAAAATAAACTTTGTCAATCTATGAGAAAATTGAGTCAGATACTCAGCATTGGATGTATCTACCCTTATCACCTTCAGCCCGAATGTCAGTGATAAAGATGAATATTCTGCCTTGCATTCATTTTATTCGTTCCATGATTCCTCTCCCCCACCTTCAAATCATAGGAAGAAAATAGATTCTTTACTAAGAAAATATATTTGGAATGGAAAACGGCCCCGCATTAAGTGGTCTACACTTCAAAGAATTAAAATGAAAGACGGATGAGGCTGCCCAAATTTTAAATTGTATAATTGGTCCTTTATTCTGCTCTCGGTCAAGAAATCATTTGATCCTTGTTCACAGTCCTCGTGGAGAGCAATAGAGCAAGAGATTATTTCACCAATTCGATTGCAAGACTTTTTATTTTATGGTCTTACATATAGGAAGTGCTCATTACATTATGGACCTATACTTTCCTACACTCTCCAAATATTCAAAAAGATTGAATCCCTTTTTCCTTCTAAAACCATATGGCATACCCATACTCCCGTATTGCACAATCGGAATCTGCTTTCTGGTGGACAACCATTTGTACAGCCAACTTGGGCTACAAAAGGTATTCTAACATTAAAAAGATATGAATGGAGAAAAATCTATTTAAAATTTTCAAGACTTAATAGAAAGATTTAACATTTCCCGTAACACCTTATTTCTATATTTCCAACTTTGTTCCGCCTTAAAATATCTAAAGATTCCTTGGGGCAATAATCTTCAAATTCACCCAGTAATGCAATGGATTCAAAATGCGCCAAACATAGGAATAGACTCTTATTTTTACTCTTGTTTTTACTATTCTGCTAAGCACTGGATTCACTCCTTGTTGAAAAACTATACCTGGAACTGTCTTCTGCACGGACTCTGCACTATACTTATTTAGTATAAAGATTCTGTTGTTAATATTACTACCAATTCTGTTTGTATATTTTCATATATACTTATTTGAGCTTATATTGTTTACTTTGGTATTTACATGGGTCCTGGGGTGCAATGGGATAGGGGTGGGACGGGGAGTGGTTTTGGGAGCTAGTTTTAAAAGGTTTTCTCTCCTTCTGTTGTGATGTATTTTTGTGTGAATTACAAAAAAAAAATAATACTTTTGTAAAGTTCATTAAATCTATTCTGTTGTTAGTGTGGTCTTTAAACTTATGAACTGTGTATGGACTGACAAATGTGGTACATGAGGATGCAATTTGACAACAATGCAGTAAATAATTTAGGTGCATCAAAAAGCGTGCTCGTTACCAGATAAGATACCAGCAGACAAGCTAATCCAACACAAATTAGTGCACAAAATGTCACCAAAATGAAGTATTTGAACCTCATAATTAAATACAAAAGGAGGAGGAAAAACTGCAAAAAGGTTCACTTTATGAAAAAAAGAACCCCCCTTTCAAAAGGCTCGTTCTCGTTCTTGTTCCTAGTGTAGCCGTCAGTGAGCTTTTACAAGAATTTGACTATTTAATAAGTACTGCTTCTATCCCTCTTATTTACCAAACTATTTATCAACATACACTTCAGTATAGCAACTGTCAAGTACTGTAGATAAAACTATTCTGCAAGAGCTGGCAACTGCTCTTTGTAAGTCACGTCCAGTTACAGTTTCTTTTGGTCGTGATGGTCCACTTTCTACTGCATGGAAGTGAAAGACCTACTATAAAAACATTTCAATATTATAGAACCTATAGAATATGTGCTTGATGCACAGAATAATAAATCCTTCCAGTACATACCTAAACTGAAGTCTTTACAGCAGATAATAAATTGTCAAACCTTGTTGAATGAAGCAATTAATTTAACAGCACATTATCCAATCCAAACTGATAAAATTCAATGTAGATCCTTCTATGATGGCATTAATTACAAAGAAAATACATCACTGTCAGTGGACTGTGCTATTTCACTGATATTGTATGTAGATGATTTTAAAATTTGTAACCCTTTGTGGAAATTTGTGGAAAAGTTCTCAGGAAAATATATTTGCAGATTTTGCACAGCAGAAAATATAGACATTCAAAAAAAAGAAGTCAAATCGGTAGCTTTCTGTCTAAGAAATACCCATGCTTCTCATCTCAAAGCTATTGAAGAAAATTCTTTGGCCAGTCATTTTGGTGTGAAAAGAAAGTGTGTGCTGTCAGAAAATCTGTTATTTCTGTGTTTCCCCCAATATAGTTCATGATGTCTTAGAAGGAATTGTCCCTGTTGAAATCGTGCTTTGTCTCCATGTGTTAATTTCCAAAAGATATTTTACATTAGCCAATTTGAATGATGCAATAACCACATTTCCATTCAAGTGGACTGATAAGACAAACTGCCTTCATCCTGTGCCACTCTCCTACACAACCAAGAAAACAATTGGAGGAAATGCACACGAGAACTGGAGTTTATTGGGATTTCTTACTCTTTTGATTGGATACAGAGTTCCTCGTAACGAACCAGCATAGCAGATCTTCAGTGAATTAAAGGACATTGTTGAACTTGTTGTTGCACCTTATCACACTAAGGAGTCTATTGCTTATCTTGACTTCAAGATATCTGAACACAGGAGAGTATTTCAAGTTTTTTTTCCAATGAAAGAATTCTGCCCAAGCATCACTACTTGGAGCATTATCCACAGTTGACATGTCAGTTTGGCCCTCTTGTTGCACTGTGGACTATGAGAATCAAAGCAAAACATAGCTCCTTCAAAAGAGTTGTCTGTCACACAAACTGTTACAAAAACTGTATTCATTAGCTCAAAAGCATCAGTTTCACACTGCACATGTTTTGCACATTTTTTAGATTTTCTCAACCAATTTTAGAAGTTACAGATGTTTCCAAACTTCCCATTGATGTCATTAATCAGGATATTGCACAGGCAGTGAAACAGAAGAACCCACGTATAGACAGTGTGAACCTGCAAAAAATGCAAACTACAATGGCTTCAACTACAGGATTGGAATGGTAGTAGCACATGGGTCACTGGCAGGACTTCCAGAGTTTTGTGAAATTGTTCACATGTTTATTCTACACACAAGACTCATTTTCATTGTCAGGAAATTGGATGCTTGGTACATGGAACATTATTGAGCTTATCACTTGACCACATCTGCTGCAAGAGACCTAAGCCTTGTTGAGGCACAGGAACTGACAGATCAGTACCCTTTGGCTCACCACAGGGTTGATGGATGGTGCCTCGTATCTCTGAAGAGATACATACACGCATAAGGTTAGATATGTATGGTTGTGGAGGTACTAATATCTAAATGAAAATTGTAAATGTGTGACATTATCCCTAATGCTTGATTATATTTTAATTACAGTTGTAGCTTTGAGCTTGGTTGCAGTATGTCTGTGTGGTCAGATTTGGTATTAATAGAAGTGCAGATGTATATTAATAAGGTGCAAATTATGATATATGATGTGATGCATAAATACTAGGGGTATAATAGCTGCGGTTCTAAAACAATAGTAGTACATTAACATACAGAGTAATGGTTGGTTGTACTGAATAATAACAGGTGAAATGGTATAAGTTACACTGTTAATTGATTTGATTTCTTTTACTTATTTTACATTTAGTACATTAGGTCCTCCTATGATTTTTTTTTTTATTTTATTTATTATTATTTGTACAGAGGGGTATTTCTATTAAAAACAATTTAATTAAAAGTACTTCAAGTACAGGAACCACTTCATTTTCTTTAATTTACTAATAGTTTGATACTGTTAGTAGCATAAATGTTAGTAGTGGTGTTAGTGGGTATTCATAATATTTGGTATAAGAATCAAAATAATTGATTTTTATCAATTATCTCATTTTTATAACAAGTATCTCATAATGGTACTCAAATACAGTACTCAAGTAAATGTATTTGATTACTTATCACCTCTGAATTTGTAAATTTGTGGGATGTGGTAGATCAGTGGTTAAGGTGTTGGGCTACTGATTGGAAGGTCATGGGTTTGAACCCCAGGTCCACCAAGCTGCCACTGCTGGGCCCCTGAGCAAAGCCCTTAACCCTCAGTTGTAAGTCACTATGGATAAGGGTGTCCGCTAAATGCCATAAATATAAATTACATGTGGGTTATAGCTAGAAATTTGCAATACAATTAATACTTGCATTAAAATTCTTCTTTTTTTTTCCCCCAGATCCTTTTGGATGTGCTGACTTGACAAAGAAAGGGCCAGACAAGTTGCATGTTATTCTGAATCTCGATGATACCCAGAGGTTAATTCTGCCACAAGGAATTCCAGAGACAATGGAAGAGCTTATGAGTGAAGTCAGAAAAGTTTGTGGGTTAGGCTGCAGACTTTGGAGATGCACTTCTAAACCTGACATCAACTGCTGAACTTGAGGATTTAGCAACTGTCAAGGTTATTCTAGTAACAGAAGACTCCAGGCAAACATTTGATCACTCTGTCCATGATGAGTCAATTTCTGTTAATACAGATTACACAGAGCTTCTTTCCTCACCTTCTAGCTCAATTTCTATCAGAACACAAATGTGGCCAAGAGATTTTCCAATACCAACATTGTCCTATGACACTGAACTGCAGTTAGAAAAGGGAAATGCAGCATACACATCAAACATGACAAGGTTGGCACTTAGTTAAAAAATTAAATCAGATATTCTTGAAATGGTAGCTGAAGAGATTTTCAAGTTCAAATCTTATCCAACAGATTCGGACTTCAGTGATGTTTCAGAAGCACTCATTAAGAAGCATCCATGCCTCTCTGAACCTGGCTCATACAATGGCTGCTATGGGTGGAAACAGAGACTGAAAACCAAGATGAGCATCTACCGAACCCAACTTAAGGGCACTGGGTGTTCTGAGCTGCTTGCAAATTAACTAAAATTATTTAAAGCTCTGGATGATGCATTGGCAGCAAAGAATGTAAAGAGACCAAGGCGACGAGAGGCCAACCACATTCCTGATATTCCAGTTGGAGAGACACCCTAGGAAAATTGGAGGATGAGAGACTAGCACTTTTAAATGAAGTGAAGAAGCAAAACAATCGCATGGTGATCAAAGAGAAAATGGCCAAGACCTTTTCAATTCGAAGGCAAGAAATTGTGGAGAAGGAAATAGGAGTAGAGGAGTTAAAGGGGAGATGGCTGGCATTGTTTGGTGTGGATGAGGTAAGATGATATGGTTGGGTACCTGTACAAAGAATGTTGCTTTGGATGTCTACAGGATATTATATATATATATATATATATATATATTCAGCATTGATCTTAAACAAAAAAGTACACACACACACACACACCTACGCACATATCTCTATGAGCTTGCTGTGGTCGGTGGCTTAGTGGTTAGCACATTCGCCTCACACCTCCAGGGTCGGGTTCGATTTCTGCCTCCGTCCTGTTTGTGTGTGGAGTTTGCATGTTCTCCCCGTGCCTCGTCGGTTTCCTCCGGGTGCTCCGGTTTCCTCCCCCGGTCCAAAGACATGCGTGGTAGGTTGATTGGCATCTCTCAAAATTGTCCGTAGTGTGTGATAGCGTGAGTGAATGAGAGTGTGTGTGTGCCCTGCGATGGGTTGGCACTCTGTCCAGGGTATATCCTGCCTTGATGCCCGATGATGCCTGAGGCTTCCTGTGACCCGAGGTAGTTTGGATAAGCGGTAGAAAATGAGTGAGAGAGTGGGAGCTTGCTGTGGTGCTTGTCCAGTGAAGCCAGGAATCTTGCTTGAAGTGGTACTGTTGTAATTCTCAGAAATTCAACATTGATCTTAAAAAAAAAAAAAAAAAAAGATTCCTGGCTTCACTGGACAAACACCACAGCAAGCACATAGAGATAATCAGAAAGGGAGGAGGGACTGTCAGAAAGAAGACAAGGGACAGCCTTAAAGTTCTTGATCAGGTTTGTACTTGCTCAGTACATTGAAAAAATTATTTCACAAACATATTATCTATAGACGCATATAACCCTTATAAAAGGTCTATGGGGAATGTTGGAAGCAATCCATAAAATGTCTACATATGTCCAGCACAGTACAGATTACATTGCAGTTTATTTTAATCACGCATGTAAGTTTTCCAGTGTTTATTGTCACTCTTCACAAGACAAATTTTTTAAAGCCTTGGTGATTGCCACTGTACTATGTCTTCAGTGGCAATATACTGTGCCTGTCACTTGTATAATATGGCTTCTTATATAAGAGTTGCTTGAGGTCAGAGTATGTATACTGACCCCCTATCCACCACAACATGTTATGTTAATGCTGTAGATGATTGGTGTACGTGTTTAATAAGGCTATGGGTAGTGTGTTGGGTGAGGATTTTATTTAGAGATATATGCGGGTAATGGGTCAGGTCCAGTACTAAGCTGTGCGAGTGTGGGTTTGCAAAATTGGACCCGTGCAGGACTCGGATGTCTAATATTGTTATTTTTGATCAGGCTGTATATATAACCACCGCATGAAATCGGGATTGTGATTGAAGTTGTGGAAGTCATTAAAGAGTTGTCGTCAGTGTCACATGCATGCGCTATGTTATTTGGCCTCATCTATGCACTAAACTTGAGCTATCCGACTGAGCTTAGATACACTTTTGAATCACTGCAGAAAGTTTTCATGGAGGTTGAGCCAAAGAAAATGTCACACAGAGTGTGCAGTTTGAGTGTCAAGCTCTAAGCATCAGATAAATCAAGACATTTGGATACATCATTTTTGTTCTGTTGTAATGGCTGTATTCAAAATTAACATTTTCAGATAGTTGGAGAGGCTAGCAAATTTAAGATTTACATTAGAGCTACAGTGTATAATTGAATGATGATAAATTTTGTAGCAATTTTGCGTATCTTAATTTCATTAACAAAATACACAGGCCTTTATTTCTTTTTATCTAAGGAAGAAGATAAATACATTGCTTACAGTGTTTTACCAGCAACAAAAAATGCCTTTATTGACATTTCTCTTAACTTTGCTTTTCCAATATTTTAAATATCACTAATGGTCACTAATAATTTCTCAAAGAATTACCACAGTTAAACAGTTTTAGCAATTGCTTATACAGTTCTATGCAGATTGAAGTACACATGTCATGTTTTTTAACAATGGAAAGATGCGCAAACTTGCTTTACTTTGCAAGATTTAAGTACTGAAAGCAGTTCTAGAAATGTATGTTTCACTCAAAAGACCATAATTTACATCATACCTTTTACTTATTTTTATTTTTTTTTTGTCAATTCCTTATTTATTATTATTTTTTAATGAACAAATGTTTGTGTTAATTTTATATATTACACTTTTGTTTCTGGGTATACATTTCACATCAGCACACTTTTGTTTGTTTCTGTTGGTATACTTAAGTATTATTTCTCTTATTGACATTTTGTTGAACACAGAAAAGCTGTTGGGTATACATACAGACTAATAAATGTGCAAGTCTTTGGAGGAGAAAGTCTTTTCAGTGTGATTTTTGTTCTGCAGTAAAATACATTTATCTGTAATAAGTTTTATAGTTTCACCTCAAGAAAAAAACAGCTTAGGTGTAAGTATATTTTTTATTTGCGTACGGACAAGATATTCATTCATTCATTCATTCATTCATTCATTTTCTACCGCTTATCCGAACTTCTCGGGTCACGGGGAGCCTGTGCCTATCTCAGGCATCATTGGGCATCAAGGCAGGATACACCCTGGACGGAGTGCCAACCCATTGCAGGGCACACACACACTCATTCACTCACACACTACGGACAATTTTCCAGAGATGCCAATCAACCTACCATGCATGTCTTTGGACCGGGGGAGGAAACCGGAGTACCTGGAGGAAACCCCCGAGGCACAGGCAGAACATGCAAAATCCACACACACAAGGCGGATTTGGGAATCGAACCCCCAACCCTGGAGGTGTGAGGCGAACATGCTAACCACTAAGCCACCGTGCCCCCCGGACAAGATATTGATTTAGGTAATATTATCATTTTTTATTTATTATGACTCATACTTTTAACTTGAGAAAATTTTGAAAAATTAGCTAGAAATTATAAATTGTATTAGTTTCTTCCAATGTAAAAGTAACATTTGAGTTTGATTATAAATTTGAGGTTTTAATAAAGTGAAATATTGGGTTGTTAAAGTGAAACAATAGGTTTTTGACTTGTGTGGATGCAGGTTTTTGCTTTAGGGAAAAGTAAAAGTATTATTATCATTTAATCAAATTAATCATTTTAATAAAAAGCAATAAAATTAGCTGTAACAAATTGAAGTAATTTTTTTAGGTACATCCATAGTATAATTTTTTTCAGTGCACTATGGTCAAATAACCCTTACTTAGCACTTTTGAGAACTTGTCCTAGGATTTTGCCATATCATCAGCACTGTGGTGTCATATTATTCAGCAAATATTTTTCAAAAGTATGGAGAGATTTATAAACAATATGGTTTATAAATTGTATTGGACTTTAAAGGGTGAATGATGACTGTTATGACTTGATTATAACATGCTTGGAAGTCAGTTCTCACATTCCATCCCAAATGATATTGCACTTCTACCACCTTAATATGTAAAAAACTGAAGTTAATTATTAATGCATACACTAATACACAAATATATCCATTAACAAAGACCCCAATCATGTGCAATAAAAAATAAATAATGTTTGGTTTACCTGATAGGGTTATTAGCAGCATCTGCATCTCTGGCATATATTGTGCCAACCAATGTACCAACCAATGCATTCTCTAGAACTTTCCATTCATAGAAAGGTGCAGAAAAGACAGGTGGCTCATCAACATCCATCACCAAAATTTTGAGCATTGTTCTGTCCCGAAATTCATCGATGCTTAGGAAGCGCGTGTCCACAAATGAATTTATGGCCTCTATGGCAATCACAAAGCGCCTCTTGTGCTCATAATCTAAAGGCTGTTGGAAAAGAATAGCATTTAACTGTAACACATAGACATATCTAATGATTGACATTACAGCTAAATACAAACTTTAAGACCTTGTAGTACAAAATTTAGAGCATGAATTAATCTCAGTAATTTAACATAAAACGATTAATCAACAATTGGCAACACATTCTGTTCTGGGTAGCATTAAGAGACTTCTGCGATTTCACTTTAAGAGTAAAATGTTTTCCAACTGACAAATGTTAATTTGTAAAAGTAGAAGTAGTTCAACTTGTTCCATAAGTTCTATTCATTGCATTGTGTTTGCCAAAAATACTTGCCATATAAGTGCAGCATCCTGTAAAACCATTTATAGGATATAAACAGAAATATCTGAGAAAAATGTTAATGTAGAAGTTAATTATTTCCTTCATGATAATTGCACTGTCCCCTCATATTGTTCCTTAATTGGAAAATACCCTTAGGGTTGACAGGTGTACACCATAGTATGCTTTCCCATTGACTTACACTTTAAAAAAAAAGGTGGTGATAATAATGAATATATGACATCCCACAAAAACTGATAGGAAAACTTAACCTGCACTAGTGCATTCTAGAGCAACTTATTGACTTCAGAAAGATCCAAATAGACTGGTCAGCATTGCATGTCCATGGAACAACTGTAAAGTGAGTCGAAAGCTGAAAATTTCTTGGCATGCACATGACAGAGCAACTCTTCTGGACTCTCAACACCACCTGCCAATTCCTCCAGAGGCTCAAGAAAGATAACTCCTCATATTCACAACAGAGGGTCAGTAAAGAGGGTCAGTGGGGCATGTGGTAGCCTAATGGTCAAGGTGGATAATGTAAGTCGCTCTGGACAAGGGCATCTGCCAAATGCTGGAAATGTAAATGTAGAGAGTGTCCCGACCATCTGTCTCAATTTTTGGTGTGGGAACTGCAAACTGCATCTCCTGCGATTCCACAACATGTGGGTGCTATTCCTAAGTAACATAAGATGTGAATGAAACTGAGGACACCTTGGGGCCCGATACACACTGGAGAAAGTACAGGACAGATTCCTCTGGCCCGTCATGGATGAAGCAGGTTTTCTGCCAGCAATTCACCTAGTGCACCCAATGAACTGCCCCAAGGAAGAAACTGGATCTCCTTGAGTCACTGATGAAGTTAGTCCAGGGTCACAAGAACATCTTGAGGATCACTGATTACTCCAGCAGGTGAGGCAGTCCTATATCGGAAAGCCACCTCCTGCAAAATTGCAAGAGCTTATTCTATACTTTAGCCACAGAGGAATCTATGTACTTTCTCCTAAAGAACATTATAAACTACCAAGGTACACCATTTGTCTCCCTTCTCATAGTTGTTGAAAACAACTAAAAACATCTGACTATCAGAATGGGGAACAGAAACTGATTCCTGCCCTATGTCCTCTATGCTATCTGAGAGACTCCACAGCCTCCGCCTCTCCCCACTCTCATGGTGCCATAGCCCAATGTAAGTCCACAACTACAACTCCAGGAAGCTCAACCAAGTATCAGAATTCAACAGCATACTCCCTTACCTTTGTACTGTATATGACCGGGAGGAGCCGAGTTTATCTCAACCCTTGCACCAGATGCCAAGACCGAGATGGCCTTCAGCACTTCAGATGGCTTTTTACTACTGGAACTTAGTTTCTAACTTCTTTAGAACCCCAACATGAGCCTCCTCTTCATCATTTACTTTATCCTAGTAACTGACCACATACCTCTTTGCACTTGATAGCCAAGGCAAAGGACACCACTTCTGAGGTAACTAAATTGATCCTTTCTTTAAAGGACTTCACCTATCCTATAGTATAAAGCCGGGCCCCCATCAGCAGTGCAGATGGCCTTTCCTGGAGCACATGGCTGCAACGAGCAGAAACACTCAAGGTTGACAGCCAATCAGAGAAGTAGCTGCTCAGCCTCATTGAGAAATAGGGAGAATATCATAGGCTGAGGCACACACTCTGAGTAAGCAGTTACATTAAGAGTATTAATTGACACTTGTTAATTATTACACACCCATTGTTTAGGGTTAGAGGAAGAATATGTTCTTATGTTTTTAGGAACCTTATGATGGAATGTGACACACTTTGGAGCATATGGGGTTGTGGTAGGCTAGTGGTTAAGGAGTATGACTGATTATAAGTTCATGAGTTTAAATCCCAGGTTGACAAAGCTGCCACTTCTAGGCCCCTGAGCAAGGACCTTAACCTTCAATTTCCCAGTTGTATAAAGCGAAAAAAAAAATTAAGTTGCTCTCGATAAAAGTGTCTGCTAAATGCCATAAATGCAACGTACAGTCGTATGCAAACGTTTAGGAACTCCTGATCATTTTCAAGATTTTCATATATATTTTTATATATATTTAGATTTATATATATATATATATTTGGGCGTTTGGATCATCAATTTCATTTTGATCAATCAAATAACTGAAGGACATAGTAATATTTCAGTAGTGAAATGAGGTTTATTGCATTAACAGAAAATGTGCAATATGCATCAAAACGAAATTAAACAGGTGCATAAATTTGGGTATCCTTGCCATTTTATTGATTTGTATACCTGTAACTACTTAGCACTAATAAATTGGAACACACAATTGGTTTGGTGAGCTCATTAAGCCTTGAACGTCATAGACAGGTGCATCCAATCATCAGAAAAGGTACTTAAGGTGGCCAATTGCAAGTTGTTGTTCTCTTTGACTCTCCACTGAAGAGTGGAAACATGGAGGCCTCAAAACAACTCACAAATGACCTGAAAACAAAAATTCTTCAACATTATGGTTTAGGGGAAGGCTACAAAAAGTTATCACAGAGATATAAGCTTTCAGTGTCCACTGTGAGGAACGTAGTAAGGAAATGGAAGACCACAGGCACAGTTCTTGTTAAGGCCAGAAGTGGCAGGTCACGTAAAATATTGGAGAGGCAAATGCAAAGGATGGTGAGAACAGTCAAAAACAGCCCACAGACCACCTCCAAAGACCTACAACATCAACTTGCAGATGGTGTTACTGTGCATTGTTCAACAAATCAGCGCACTTTGCACAAGGTGAAGCTGTACGGGAGAGTGATGCAAAAGAAGACTTTACTGCACACACACCACAAACGGAGTCACTTGAGGTATGCAAACGCACATTTGGACAAGCCGGCTTCATTTTGGAATAAGGTGCTGTGGAGTGATGAAACAAAGATTGAGTTATTTGGTCATAACAGGGGGCGTTATGCATGGCGGCAAAAGAACACAGCATTCCAAGAAAAACACTTGCTACCCAGAGGAAAATCTGGTGGAGGTTCCATCATGCTGTGGGGCTGTGTGGCCGGTACTGGGAATCTGGTTAAAGTTGAGGGTCACATGGATTCCACTCAATATCAGCAGATTCTTGAGAATAGGGCTGGATATTTCAACAAGACACCGACCCAAAACACTGCTCAAAATCTACTTAGGCATTTATGCTGAGGAAAAAAAAAAATCGGCAGAACTACTGATGGTACAGATGGTAGTAATCAAGCCTTGTGTTAGTTCAGGCAGGCCACGCAGTAAGCTGCATCAGCTGCTAATCAGCCGTCCACAGACGCACCAATCCGGCAACGACATCAGTAATTTCCTTCCTTTAAATCCTCGCCTGCGAGCGCTCCCATGCATCGCCGCTGCTGCGATCTAACCTAGCAACGCTGCTCGCCATCGTACGCATCTCTGCTACTATCAGCGCGCCACTCCTCCTAATATGTCTGATCCGAGCTCTGGAGAAGACCCGAGCCCTACAGAAAATTCTCACGGCCCATCAGTTCACAGAAGCCCCCGCCTGGCGTGCATATCGCCTCCACCAATCGCGGAATGGCCCGTCGAAAGAATCCTCACGACCCTGTTTAGCCATAATATTCAGGCGCCGCTCAGTCTCGACCACGGCCAACTGTTCCAGTATTTCCTGGACAATATCTCAGAAGTACCTCCGACCCCACCTGCCCCTACCTCCGGCCCCAAGAAGGCCACTGCGAAAAGAAAGCACTGCTTGCACGCAAAAAAACCCGTCAGCTCCAAAAAAGAGGACTGTTCGTCCCAACTTCCCCCCACCGATCTCTGAAGATCCCATGCTGATAGCCCTCCACAACATTCATTTTTCCCTCTCCAATCTTGACGCCAGGATCCAAGTCTTGGAAAAGCTGCCTCCGCCTGTTCCCCCTACGGCCACCGCGTCCACGACACCTGCTCCGCCGGCCCCCGGCGCTTCCTCAATCTCCTCACCAGCCGGCGTAGACCTAAGCCTCCTCCCCCGTGGCACGCTAGTGACGGCCCTTCCAGCTCCTACCGCCAGCGCCCCATTCTTTCCACTTGCAGCTGCTATCTCTCCCACCTGCACGCCCAGATTCTCGCAGGTAACGACATTAACCTAGTTAAGATCCTGCTGGGCTCCGAAGTCCAGGACAAATGCGGGGATGTTTCCGTGTTCTTAAAAGACAACGACCTGAGGCTGTCCAATCGCCTAACCATGCCCAAGTTCAATGTCGCTTTCGGCGTTTTTAGAGACGTCATCTGCGACTCCTATCTGGAGCACAGGGCAGAGCTAGACTCCTACCTGGCTATCATCTCGGACCTCGCCATGACCTATGGCGGGACCCTTTTCTATGACTATCACAAATCTTTCTCGGCCAAGTCAGCTATTTTCATCCAAAGGCTCAAACAAAGATTAGATTGGTCGGCAGTAGACCTAGCCTTATCAGCAGGCATTTCACCGGTCACCGCGCGCTGTCGTGCTCTCTGTGCGGCGCTTTCACGCACACCCCTTCTCTGTGCCCGAGGTCCACCAAATTCGCTATTCCGGCCGAACACCCCCCCCAAAGCCAAAGACGACAAACAGGTCTATCCCACGATTCATACTCCCATGTGTTATAGTTTTAATGAAAGCGTATGCACCTTTCGTAATTGCAAATTTATTCACGCTTGCAGCTACTGCGGAGACGGGCATCTAAAGTCCATCTGCCCCCGGCGAATGCATGCTCTCTCCAGAAAGAGAAAGTAATACCAACACCGGTCAATATCCCCGAACTGGACAAAGCACTTACAAAGCATCCTGACCGCAGTTTCGTCCATTATCTGATCACCGGACTCACTCAAGGCTTTTCAGCCGGTCTAAACACGCGTCCCCTTATTTCCTACATCTGCAACAACCTCCAGTCCGCTCTCAAAGAACCCGAAGTGGTCGATTCTCTCCTGGCTAGAGAGGTAGATAAAAGGGTACATGATCGGCCCATTCGACATTCCCCCCTTCCCAATCTATAGGATTAATCCTCTCGGCGTGGCGACACGTAAGTATTCCGGCAAAAAACATCTTATCATAGACTCTTCAGCTCCCCATGACATCGCACAAGTCCCGAGCATTAACAGCCTGATTCCCCTCCCCAATTTTTCCCTGTTCTATGCCTCAGTCGACAACACCATTCAACTCATCAAGACAGCTGGAAACGGGGCTTGGCTGGGCAAAACCGACATCGTAGATGCCTTCAAAATTATGCCGCTCCACCCGTCCCAGTGGCACCTGTTCAGAGTGCAATGGCGCGACAAACAGTACTTCGCTGTCAGACTCACTTTCGGCTGCCGCAGCAGCCCGCACATCTTCGATACCTTATCGGAAGCGCTCTGCTGGATTCTACTAAATAACAGGCTGCCAATCGTCCTCCACCTTTTAGACGACTTCCTCGTCGTCAACTACCCAAATTCCCCCCCCCTCCCCCCCGAGCGAAGTATCAACATCCTGAAGAAACCTTTAAGAAATTGGGCATCCCCCTATCTGACGAAAAAAACGTGGGTCCCTCAAATTCATTAGAATTTCTCGGAATTAATCTAGATAGCAATCTCATGCAAGCTTCGCTACCCCTCGATAAACTCGTCCGCATCAGGGAAATTATGTCAGACACAGTGGAACGCGACTCCATTTCCAAAAGAGAGCTGCTCTCTCTGCTAGGATATTTAAATTTCGCCATGCGGATCATTCCGCAAGGTCGCTCATTCATTTCTAGACTCCTAGACATTTCAAAAACGGCCGAACATTTGCACGATTCTATAACCTTGGACGCTGGCTGCAAGTCCGACTTGCATTTCTGGTCTATGCTATGTGCAGGATGGAACGGAATCTCCTTCTTTTACAACGATATGGTCGAGACTTCCGTCGCGCTCAAATTCTATACCGACGCCGCCCCCTCACGAGGCTTCGGAGGTCTCTTTAATAGTCAGTGGTTTGCCAGCTCCTGGCCAAAAGAGTTGTCAGCCCTTCCCCCCAATGCTCTCTCTACTGCTTTATTAGAATTATATCCCATAGTCGTGGCGTGCATCCTCTGGGGCGATCAGTGGTCCAGGAAATGAATTCTAGTGTACTGCGACAACGAAGCAACCGTCCACATCATCAACAAAGGGTGTTCCTCCATCCCCTTCATTAACAAGTTCCTAAGGCGCCTTACGTGGACATGCGTCACCTGCAACTTCATACTGCGCACAGCTCACATTCCCGGGCTTGACAATAAAATAGCTGACTGTCTGTCTCGTTTTAAATTTCAGGAGTTCCAAGCGCTGTGCCCAAATGCCTCTCCCTCAGGCCTGCCCTGCCCAGCATTCGCCCTGACTTTCCTCAACTAAGCTCTACCCTGCAGTCATATCTCTCCACAGCCTCACGGTACATGAGATCAAGCCTAGCCGAATCCACATTAAAAGCCTACGACTCCGCATGGTTTCGCTTCGACAGCTTTAGCGCCACCTTCTCAGACCCCGTTCTGCCTGTCAACCTCGCCATCATGAGCACCTACATCGTGCACTGTATCCAAGCTCAAAAAATGCAACCCTCCTCCATCAAAAGCCAAGTCGCAGGCATCCAATTCCACCTAAGGTGTTTGGACCCGTCCGCATGCAGTCTGCTGGGGCATCCGTCCATCCACCTGCTCCTCGCCGGCATCAGGAAACAGACACCAAAAGGCACAGACAAGCGTCTCCCTCTCACCCTCCCTCTCGTCAAAAAACTGGTCACTAGACTGAGACAGGGGTGCTTCAGTCCTTACCAGGATCTACTCCTGGAAGTGGTGTTTCTATGTGCCTTCTACGGTTTCCTCAGGGTGGGCGAATTCACGACACGTAGCAACATATTCAAGGCCTCCCACGACCTCACGGTGTCGGACATCACGCTAGACGAACATTATTTTTCAATTTTCCTAAAACACTCAAAATCCGACAAACATTTCAAAGGTATTCCCGTTGCAATAACTCGCACTAACACAGAGTTCTGCCCCTTTTTTTCCATGTCCCGTTATCTGGGTCTTCGCTGTCACGCCCGGCCCGACGAACCGCTGTTCCTGACCCAGGAGAGCAAACACCTACCGCTCCCAGCATGCGCTCCCCAGGACGTGCCGCTCCGCCGTCCCCCCGTAGCGCTAATACGCATGTGCTTGGCGGGGAACCCCGGTGCGAAGCTGCTCGTGGGATTCCAAAAATAAATAAATAAACGAATGACCAACCTTCGGCCAGCAGCACGCTTGCCGTGCTTGCCCTGGGTGACACTTCCCCTACCGTCTCCACTATAGCTTAGTGGGTATGCAACATGCGTTGTCATATCGTGCGGCGGGGCCATGCGTTTTAGCGACAGCTGTCGTGATTACGCTGCAAGCCAGCCCAGGGCGACGCATCCTCCACATCTCCACTAGCTAGTGGACCCCAACTCTTGTAGTCCATCACACGGCGGGGCCCCCGGCCTCCCTCTTCCCATGACCCATGCTTAGCTCTGACCCAGCCTCGCACACCGTCCGCCGCCTTCGGCCAATACGCCGATCGCGTTTGCGGTCCCTACGCATGCATCAGTTATGTTGGGGGGTCCCCCTCTGGCATATGGTTTTGTTTTGGGGGTCTATTCATTCCCCAGCTGCTGCCTCCCCTCCCCGTCCATGCATGCGCACGGAACCGTTGACTCAATAATATTCATAAACATTTCCGTTCTTAAATTAAAATGAAGTCTGATAGGTCTGTAGTGTAATTTCTCATCAGATATTAACCTGTTGTTATTTTGGATTTGGTTATGTATGTTTTGGACTCACAGTCCAGATAAGAGGTGAATTGAATCAGTGTGTACTGTGTAATGATTCTCACATGTGTCTGATCACAGTAAATTTACCTGTCTGCTTTGTTTTTTACTTTCAGAAGAATGCAATTGACAAGAGGACAGACTAATTTGTTTGCAAGAACAGACACGCTGAATATTAGTTACAAAAATAAATAAAAAGAATAGAAGCAAAATAACAGAAACCTCTGTACAGTAAGTTGCATATCTCACAACACATTTTCCTGACATACATCGCGGGAACTACAGTGTTGCTAAAATCAGAAGGAGTTAACAGATCTAGAAAAATCTCATCTTATACAATTGAGGGTTAAGGGCCTTGCTCAATGGCTACCAGTGGCACATTAATATACCTGGGATTTGAACTCACAACCTTCCAATCAGTAGTACAAAACCTTAACCACTAAGCTACCACATCTCCAAAGACCACAAACCTCCTAATTTAATGAGATAGTTGAGATTGGCATAAATGTAAAGGTAGATAGTTAAGTCTCTTGCAAGCCTGCAACAGTAGGCTCTCCTCATCCTATGCCAGAATCAACATCAGCAATTTTGAGGCAGTTCAATCACTCAGCTGCAGTTAACTGCTCCTCCAGCTTCAGCTCTTCTGCTTGGAGCTTCTCCATATGTGGCAGCTCCAGGTACAATCACAGACATGACAGCTGTGCATAGCAGCTACATGGACCTGGGTGGAGGATGAGTGAGCCCTTTGAATCCTTCCCTTGCTGTCAAGGGAAGCACAGCTTAACACAAAGCATGTTTTTTTACACTACCTTTGCCTAATGTTTATTTTGGAACTGTTTGCCAGTCTGCACTCCGTCCAGGGTGTATCCTGCATCGATGCCCGGTGACGCCTGAGATAGGCACAGTTCGGATAGGCGGTAGAAAATGAATGAATGAATGAATGAATGTTTTCCAGTCTACCGCTCTGTCACAACTCTGCAACTGCATCTGCTTCTATGACTGTTATTGATTAATATGTGTAGACTGATGGCAAGAATTAAAAAAGTAATCTTTTTTAAATTAAATCTATATCACAATAAAATGTATAAAATAAAAATAAAAGGCTTTCAATATGTATATATATATATATATATATATAATATGTTTTTGTCTTTGACATTGAATGTCTAACTCAATTTGACAATTCTAAACAATTCTGAATGAACCATGTGAATGAACTACAAGATTTAATATGTTAAAAGATTTTAACACATTTATCATTATCATTTTTATAACCAACATTGTGCACAGAAAATTCTGTCATGGGAAAAGGAAAAGAAAGTACACCATTGTCCAGTAGTCCCTACCTAAGCTCACTTCTGTAAACACACAGATATTTCAATATGTAGTAATTTTTCTCCAAAAACTAAACCGGAATTTAGTTGTTGTTTTTTTTGTTCAGAAACCAGTTTGTAAAAAAAAAAAAACAGTATAGCATATAAGAATAATTTTGTAGCATGGCAAACATTCCTTAATAATAGAATGTATTTTTTTTTTTTTTTGAATATGGTCTTAAAACATTTTCCAAATTCATAAGCAGCAGGTTATAGGTTATAGGTGAAAAATTGGCATTTTCTTCAGAACATCTCCAGATCAACAAACTCTTCTCTCTCAAACTCTAAAGTTGTGCCTTTGTATATGTAATTACACTTATTGATGTTTAACTAAACTTGGTCATTTTTTGTAACACATGGCTAGAGTATTTTCATTCAATTAATTTTTTTTTCAATTTATATAGTGCTTTTTTGATGAATGGTGTTTTAAAGCAGCTTTACAGAGATATGACAATTAAAAATAAAATTAACTAAGTAAAAATAATGAATTTATATTTAATCCTAAAGCTCCTTTATCCCGTTCTCCACCCCTGCACACCTGTTCCTTATGTTTCGCCTAATTACCTCCCCAATTTATACTGGTTGTCTTGTGTGTTTTTTGCTGAGTCTTTGTCTCTTGTTTTTGGTTTGTGATTTGTTGCTTAGTTTTTTCCATAGGGTTTCCTATTTCTGTTGGTTTACTTTTTTTTATTAATAAAACCCCCATCTGTTTTCTATCCCTGTGTTTGGGTCTGGATTCTGCTACAATGGAGGCAACCTGTACCTGGCAGGTGACACTGGAGAGTGTGATTAATTGATGTCCTTTGTGTAGATGATGCTTTTAGGCAATATATACCGTTGTGCTCAAAATTATTCATAACTTTCTATTTTTATAGTGGGTTTTTTTTTTGGGTTGTCTTCTGTGATAATTGAGTTTAATAATTCTCTCATATATTTAATATGTGACATATAACATGATATTTCAAGAAACGTGACATTTCATGCGTTTTAATTGATGAATATTCAAAATCAATATGTTTAGAATTATTGTACAGTATCAATAATCATTAGAAAAGCCTTTGTTCTTAATGACAGCCTGCAAATGCTTCTTATAGGTCTCCACAAGATTTCTACAGGTCTGCTGTGGAATGTTTTCCCACTCTTCCTTCGCAAAAGCCTCCAGTCATTGTAGATTGGAAGACTTCATAGCATTGAACTGGATCCTCAATTCTCTCCATAAATTCTCAATTGGGTTCGGATCAGGGCTCTGACTTGGTCACTCCAGTGCATTTATGCTGTTGTCCCTGAACCACTGCTTGACCAGTCCTGCCATATGCTTTGGGTCATTATCCTGCTGGTACTGTAGGTCCAGTTATCTGGCAGGTTGAGCTTGTGTGCTGACACCACCAGGTTTTCATCAAGAATCTGGCTAGATGGCTTCTTCTTTATTACACCAAACATATACATCCATATATCCAAAGACGTCCAGTGTTTCTAATCTGACCAGAGGATGGATGGCCAGAAATTCATATCTCTATCTAAATAACCCCTTGCAAAGGCCAGGCATGCATGCATGTGTCTCTGGGTAAGGAGTGATGTATTTCTGGGGCGGTGTCCAAGGAGACCACCTCGATGAAGAATTCCCTGAATGGTGGATCTTGATACTGTCTCTCCTGCTTGGTTGAGGGTGTTTGGTGATGCGTGAGTAGTTCTTTGCATCATGGCAGAACTTTCTAGTGACTCCTTCCATGCCATCCAGGTTTTTGGCAATGTTGAACATCTTAAACTTCTTGATGACACTGTATGGTTGATACAGGGACATCCAGTTCTTTAGAAATGGCTTTGTAGCCTTTGTCTCCACTAAGGGCATTGACAACATGTGTACAAAGATCATGACTGAGTTCTTTCTTCTTGGCCATGCTGACAGTGACTGAGGATAATTAAAGCTTTGCCCCTTAATTATACTTTACAGTACGCTAAATGTGTTACCATTTAACATAACATTTAACTTAATTGATTAGACCTAAATTTATTAAATTGATTATTGTCACTGGAGTGTGAAGCCATGTGCACTTTCATAAAAGAAGGAATTTTTACTGATATTGGGAATAGGGTATTATTAATTTAGATTTCTGAATTTATTATTGATTTTATTATTATTTTTTATTAATTTTTCACAACTGGTTTCTTAATATTGCCTTACAGTTCTGTGAAAAAAAATACAACATTTTGAAATATGTGTTTTGTTGTCATTTTTTTAAGGTTATACTGTATGTTTATCAAAATTGATGTGAACCACCTAATAATTAAGAATAATAATATATAATATAAAAATATATATTATAACTATTAATAAGATTATAATATATATTATATATTATATAATAAATAAAGTAAATTTTACTTACTCTGTTCAGTATTACTATACCCTCCTCTGTGGCAGGGTCTGTCTGGACCCTAAAAGTGCCGCTTTCCTCCAGGTCATCTAAAGTGTAGTTCATCCTAGCATTTATGCCAACATCAGCATCTTTTGCCATGACCCTACCAACTGCGGTGCCAACTGGTGCTGATTCCAGAATGGCAAACGTGTACAGGTCTGCCAGGTTAAGAGGAGAATATGTGATGACTCATTGGAAATATTTCAATACATCTCTACAAGTACCAATGCTAACAAAGAATTGTGGAAAATAGCAGCTTTGTTTGACTTTATAAAAATGTTGTTAAGCTACATAACATTGATTTGTGTTCATAAAATTAAAGTGTAGTGTCCTACAACCCTTTTTTATTTTTAAACTGCATTCTGTCAAATATAATCAAACTGTAACATATTAATTGTAGCAGAGTGACTCAGCTTATCTCAGTGGTCCTTAGTTCAGCCATCAATTCATATTTACGGTTTACTTTGCTTGAGCTTTATATCTTGGACAGATGCCTGGATATTCTTTAGGATTTTACAATAGGTTCATGTTTTATTAATGGCAAGTCAACCATACCGTGGGGCATTGTTTATCTGAGTTTTTGTGACATTTTGGATGAGTAGTCAAAGTTTGGTAGAGCAGCCACTTTCAAGTTTAACCATTGTTCCAATCACTGAATGGCTATCACATTGGGTTTATTGTATGAGCTTTAGAAACAGGTTTGTAATCCTTTCTGTACAGATATATTTCAATAGATTTTTTTTATCTTTCCTGGAATTATCTTTTCCTGGAAGTGCATATCTTTTGTGGCATTGTGTTGCATGTTGAGACCTTTTACTCTGTTTCACATTGCTGGACAGTTTCTGTTAAATGATGCTTAAATTCAACAGAGTCCAGTAATCAATTAATCAGTCTATTTGATTTGTTAAAAAATTTAATTGTCTAGCACTAAGACAAGCCTTATGTATTGTGCTAAATAGCATAATCAGCTATAAATGATTGTGTATGAACGTGTATAGTTGGCTAGTTGATGACTATGTTAAGTAAATTTGTCAGATTTCACAGAAGGGCAAGTATAGCAAAAGATTTGTTAAACAAGTTAATGATGTCTATGATATAAAGTTGTCAGAACACACAGTGCATAACAGATTGGTAAGAGCTAACCACATATGTGTTGCTTATTTGGGGAAGAGGATGAACTATGGGAAGATGACAAGATGGCAGAGGCAGTATGATGTTCTGGGAAATATTCTAATAGGAACCCGTGGTTCCTGGTATTCATGTGAATGTTAGTTTGACACATACCCCCTACCTAAACATTGCTGCAGTCAAATACACTCATGTATACATGGTATTCCCTAATGGCAGTGGTCTTCAAATTCTCCCGATGGCAGTCCAACTATGGATCTTTTGGGATATGCTAAATTAACAAGTCCAATCCATCTTGCAACTCTTAGTGCCAGATAAAAACAGCCAACCTTCAGAGGTTTTTCAGGCTTCAACAGGTTAGAGCTGTTTTGCAACACAAATGTGAGCTACATAATATTAGGCAGGTGCTTTGGGTTCTTCCACATCAACCTTGGCACACCATGTATGTATGGTCTCATTTTGTGCACAGAGATATTGAAATAATGAAGAAAACATATACAGTCAAGATTATACTACATAAATTTCAGGAAGACTTACATACATTTCAGGAAGACTTATACAACAGTCAGGTTTCCACATAATTTTGACCATATAATTTATCTGAATGTGCAATATTACTACTTTTCTCTTGTGGTTTATATATGGTTTATGATTGCTTGTGCTGAATTTGCCTCTCAAAAATGTTTGACCATGATGTTTTATCTGTTACAGTCTTGAAGTAAGCAAATTAAAAAATTATGCATCCTGACTCGCTTATGGTACAAGTATTTCCAGTGTTTTATAAGCTTTGTGCATAATAAGTTGTCAGTAATAATGTATTGCTTTTTACTCACTATGTTGAAAGGTAGGCCCATTATCATTCACATCAATTAGGGTGATGGTCACTGTTGTTGTAGCACTGTAGCCTCCAGTATTTCCAAGCATGTCTTTCACTTGAATTACAACAAAATACTTCTCACTTGCTTCTCTATCAATGTTTGGCCAGGATGTAACTATGGTGCCTTAAAATTAGTTAATCAGATGAGAAAAGTCAGATGTGAAAATGTTATAATTCACACTCTTTTTGGGCATTTTAAGCAATTATGCATATTCGGGCAAATATATTATTGATATAAAGTTTTGCTTGAAAGTTTCTGAACCTGCTTAGATAAAAATAGACATTTCTATATTTTTGCTTTAAAAAAATCCTAAAAGCAGACAAAATGATCCCAATCAAATAAGACAACTATATTATAACTGGTACTGGTTCCAATATTATGTATTTGTAAGAGGCAAAGGTAGATGAACCTATAGGTTTAGTATTTAATTTGAAGGTTAAATTAGAGTCCATCTGTTTTCAATCAGTGGCCTGACAATCAGATGTCAGTGAGTGCCCTCTTTTAAAAAAGGTAGTATTGCAAGGAAAAAGCCATTAGTCTCTAATAAGAACATTGCAGTCCATGAAGAAAAAGATCATGTGGACAAGCTAGAGAGCTATTAAAAAATTATTTTTGGGACAATTGAGACCAATATAATACTTTTTGGCTTAAATGAGAAGCATTATTTTTGGAAAAAGGATAATACTGCATTCCACCATACTAATCTTATACAATCCTTGAAACATGGTAGTGGTAGTATCATGCATTTACATTTACAATTACAGCATTTGGCAGACACCCTTATCCAGAGCGACGTACAAATGTGCTCTATCATTGAATGCATTAACTCTGGTTTACTAGGCAACAGACTGGTTAATGTGTTTAATATATATTAAAAAGTAGGTCTTCAACTGTCATTTGAAAATACTGTAGCCAGTGATTCAGCTATGGGAGGTTCATTCCTCCACCTTACTGCCAGAACAGAAAAGAGTCTTGTAGTATACTTACCTCTTACGCTGAGAGGTGGTAAGTCTAGTCAAGCAGTGTTGGTACAGTAGCTCAGAGGGTGCGAGGTACAGTGCGAGGAGTGATGAGGGCTTTGAAGTAAAAGAGACATTTTTGGCTTTGTAGACAAGCATCAGTGTTTTAAATCTGATGCGTGCAGCTTGAAGGATACCAGATGATGATCTAGATTCTAGATGTCATGTCTGTAGCTGAGGAAGAACGGGTGAAAACCAGGTCCAGGACATTTTCTACTTTGTGTGTGGGGATGTAGCTTTTGAGTGTCAGGGCGAATGAGTTCAGAAAGTCAGGGGGAGTTCAGAAAGTCAGCCTTTCAGAGGGGAGGTTGAAATCGCCAAACACTGTCAGGGGGGTGCTGTCGGAAGGGAAAGCACTGAGCAGCATGAAATTCAAAAGAGGAGATGGTTAAATGAGACAAGAGGAGAGGTGTGAAACACCATCTCCTTGAAAACAGTAGACCTGTACCACCACCTCTGGCCATTTCTCGTGGTGAGTGAGAGAAAGCATAGCAGAGAATAGAGCAGAGAATAGAGCAACTATATCCAGGTCTCTGTTAGTGAAAGAAAATAAAAGGAGTAGTGGGAAGCTAAAACCGAGATAAAAATCAGCTTTCCTTACAGCAGACTGGCAATTCCAGAGCTCACTGTTTGAGACTCACACAACAGAGGAGTGTAGATAAGGTTACTGGAAATGTGAACTCTTCTCTGTAGATGAGAGCACCATGCTTTGGTCCTGTATTGCTCCACCGGGGTCAGGCCAGCTTGCCATCATTGACATGAATTTAGAACAATGAATTCAGAATCATACCAGTGAATTCTAAAGGTAAATGGCAGGAAATCTGTCCATAAACTGAATCTCAAGAGAAAATTAGTCATACACCAAGACAAGGAACACAAGTCTGCCAACCAAAGAGGAACAAAGATAATGTTTTGGAATAGCCAAGTTAAAGTCCTGACTTTAATCCAAAAATTTTAACAACTGATTAACAGCTGATGCACGCTTGATGACATGGCCTGCCAGAACTAACACGATGCTTGATGTTCATATACTTTTGCCAATCACAGATATGTATGCTGGATCAATTTTCTCAATAATTAAAATTAAGCAGTATAATATTTTTGGCCTATTTGTTTGACTGAGTTCTTTGTTTACTTTTAGGACTTGTGTGAAAATCTGATGATGATTTGGGTCATATTTATGCAGAAATATAGGGTTCACAAACTTCAAGAAACACTGTAAATCTATAGTATATGCTATGTAAAAAGAGTTAGCATATCTTTGAGTTACTACCTGTCTTTGGCTCCACTGAGAAATACGGCTCTCCTTGCAGAATGGAATAGATAAGTTTGGCATTATTTCCAAACATGGGGTCGTCTGCATCTATGGCTGTCACTTGAAACACTGTAGTCCCTATGTAGAGAAAGAGATGGTATACAAACAGAGCACTTATCCTGGAGAGTATGACAGGTGATTGTTTTCTGTAGTGACACACATGCTAGCTGTAAAATTAATTTCCATGGACTGCCTCAGTACATTTATTTATTTTATGAACATGTAAGAAGCAGGACACACTGCTATATACAGGATACAGAAAATATTGTGCAAATATATAGGCCTCTGTTAGGCAGCCAAAGATTACAACATAATAATGACCCAAAGCCTAAGTATAAGGTTGCAAACAAATCAGAAGAGCATAATCTTTTTTGGAAAGGGAATCAGGAATCCTATTGCGGAAGCCCTTACCCAAAAGGTCTTTAACAAAATATCATTTGTGTATACATCAGAAATTTTAAGTTTTTAAGTTTTTTATTTCCATTTTAATGTGTTTTACTTTTTTCAACTGGAATTTTAACAGGGGATAAAAGGCAAATTGAAATAGAAATTGAATTTCTAAATAAAAGCATATTAAATCAATTCAAGGGTAGCATTTCTCACCAAAACATAATCTGCAAAAAGCTCCTACACTTTAAAATCTCCTCCTAAAGTAACAATTTGAACTCAATAAAATTGTTCACAGCTGCTCTCTAGAGGCTGTTGTTGCACTATTTTAGATCTTAATGTATGTAATAAGGATAAGTTACTGCTACCTTATTCTTCTTTTCTTAAAGAATTTACTTGACTTGCAAAGCTTCCATACATTCCAGTTTTGAAAAATTATCCATTATCCTGCTATACACAGTATGGTGCCACCTAAGAGCATTCTACAAGTTATAATTCTGTGCTATGACCTACAGAATATTTTTCACTATTTGGAATCTACTTGGTTCTAGTTTTTTTCCATTTCTTAATTTGATACAATAATTTCTCATTGTTTAATTAAAAAATTTAATTTTCAATAATGAATAAGATTATACTTTACCAATTGGACTCATCTCAGGGATACTGGAAGTGTAGGGTTCATTTATGAAATGAGGACCATTGTCATTGATATCCTGGACTTTGATGATGAACTCTGACTCAGGCTCCACTGGCTGGCCAGTTCTGCGGTCAATAGCTTCAGCATGGAGTACATAGAATGCCTTCTTTTCCCTGTCCAAGCTCTTATGAACATGAATTTCACCACTGAACTCATCAATATTAAAGATATCTTCTGCTCCTTCTCCAGAAAGGATATAGCTGATGGCAAAGTCTCCTGTGTCGTAGGTTGATTTCAGCTGAGTGAAAAATATTTTAACAGAAGTAAAATAACAGTAATTATAGTCAATGATATATAGACGTGATTATAAACAAATCAATACACACATTACTATTTAATCATACATTATACAACAAATAGTTCCAGTCAGCTAATTTGCTTTGACAGAGTTCTATGTCATTTTGTCTGTCTGCATAGCTATACACAATAATCCATCCAGCTGTGGTTTCTTTTGGAAATAGTTTTGCTGATAGAACAAAAATAAGCAACATATTTGGCCATATTGTGTATTCAGGTAACATTGACATATATCTGAAAAATGTGACTTCACAAAGAAAAAATATCCAGTAAGTTCCGTAGATAGAAACATCCTGTTGATGAGAAAAGTCAACGGGGGATAGCCAGACTGGTTTAAGAGAAATAGAATGGTGTGGAAGCGAGGTGTGGTCAAGCAGAAGCTTGAATGGAGTGCGGAATGTCTGTTTCCTCTCCCCTACAGGTCCATGACAATGGTCTCACAAGTGTTGGAGTGAGGCATGGTATATCTGCTGGCATTGCGGAGAAGCTGGCCAATTTCCAGGACTAGTGCCATGTGATGGCGGTGGAGATGTTGGTTCACTTGGACATACTACATACAGGTGATTGTCAGAGGTGTTGCATACCACACTTTGGTGGTTCAGGCTTCAATCAGACCTAAATTCACAAAAGCTTGTGAGGCTTTGTGTGTAGCACATAGGATGAAGGTGAGGTCTGTGCAGAAGGATGTGCTCAAATACCTCTCAGTGGCAATCACAATTCATTCATGTTACAAAAGTATAGAATTGATTATTTCACAAACGTAGCCCTGCTAAAAAAAACAGCATTGCTGGTCCAGCATAAGGTATGTTTTGCATGCTGGGACCAGCTTGGGATGGTGGTATGCTGGTCCAGCATTAGGTGCTGGTTGCTGGTGTGCTGGCCGACCAGCTTGGGATGCTGGTGTGCTGGCTGACCAGCTTAGGATGGTGGTATGCTGGTCCAGCATTAGGTGCTGGTTGCTGGTGTGCTGGCCGACCAGCTTGGGATGCTGGTGTGCTGGCTGACCAGCTTAGGATGGTGGTATGCTGGTCCAGCATTAGGTGCTGGTTGCCGGTGTGCTGGCCGACCAGCCTGGGATGATGGTGTGCTGGCCGACCAGCTTGGGATGGTTGGTGTGCTGGTCCAGCATTAAGTGCTGGTTGCTGGTGTGCTGGCCGACCAGCCTGGGATGGTGGTATGCTGGTCCAGCATTAGGTGCTGGTTGCTGGTGTGCTGGCTGACCAGCCTGGGATGGTAGTGTGCTGGCCGACCAGCCTGGGATGCTGGTGTGCTGGTCTACATATGTTGTCTATGATACACACACACATATTATATGTATATGTGAGTTTGTTTAAAATATTTATTGGACAATGACATTTGCCATCACACTGTAATATACACACGTGCACAAATAACCTTACACAATATAACCTTTACAACACACATTTTCGGTCTTAGCTTCCACTCTCTCTTTTAGCGAGAAACAAGTAGTATGTGGTGCCGATGACCATGTTTTTTTAAGAGGTGCTACCTGGAGTCGTTTGCCTTTAGACAACTTCTGCTCTGTCTTCTTTATTCTCTGAAAAATTATAGAAACAAAATAAGAAACAAAACTATATATCACTCACTGGTCACTATCCTTACACCAGAACTGCAGAAAGGCTGGTTTTATCACATTTTTATAATTACAGTAATTGGTACTGAAGTGGAGTGTGTACTGGAGAGTGGGGCACAACATAATGTGGGGAAATTTGAAACAGAAAATTGCACAAAAATGTAAACAAATTTAGAAAATATTAAGGACAGATTATCTTACCATAGCATGTGTCTTGCTGTATACCTACCTCTTACCCTCAGAAATGGTGGGACCAGTCGAGCAGTGCTAGTAGGCTGGAGTGAGCATGGTGCAGTGATGAGGAGTGATGAGCTTTGAGGTAAGAGGAAGCTGGTCCATTTTTCACTTTGTAGGCAAGCATTAGTCTTTTGAATCTAATCTAATCTTTTGTATGCCACTACCAGATGCAGTTGGAGGGAGTGCAGAAGTCGGGTGGTATGTGAGTACTTACCCAGGTTAAAAACAAGCCATGCAGTTGAATTTTGGAGTGATCTGGAGATGAATCACCTGGACTGACCAGCAGCTCAGTTTTGCTGGGACTGTTACAACTGATGAGCTGTCATCCAAGATGACATGTCTTCCAGACATGCTGAGATCCAACATAAGCTGTGGAGGTCTAGGAGTAGGATAATCTTGGCTGTATACAGTAGGCGTAGAAAGAGATGAAAGAGTGCAAGTTGAACGTCAAAAGAAGGAATCCAGAAGACACGCCTAAAGAAGCCTAAAGCTTGAAGCCTAAAGCTCATCAGATGGAAGCTTTAAATCACTAAGCACTGTCAGAGGAATGCTGTCAGAAGCGTGGCAGGGTGGCGGCCATCTTGATCGTGGCTCTTCCGGGTTGGATACCCTTTCTCTATTTAAGGATGCCGCTGGTAGATGGTCTTTACTACTAGCCCTGCACTTGTGGATACCTTTTTCCCTTAAGTTTCCATTTCGGTTTTGCCTTACTGTTGACGGAACTTTTTTCTCCTTTTTTCTCCTTTTTTCCTTTTCTACTTTTTTCACTTTCTTTGGTTCTGTTCTCCCTGTGTCATTTTCTTATGTATGTTGGATTTTTTTCCTGTTGCCTGGCAATTTTGACTGACCTTTCTCCTTATTCCTGCCTCTGCATTCTGAACTACTCACATTAAAGCCTTTCTTTGACCTTAGGCGATGCTCTGCGTTTGAGCCCATATTCGCACTCTAACAGTAAAGCAAAGAGTACTTTGTCCATTTCTTCCAGGAAGTCTCCCATTGAACCAGGAAGATTTGAAATTCAAAAGAAGTTAAATCCAGTGGATATCCAGGTCTCCTTTGGTGCCAATGGGAGCTTAAAGCCAAGAAAAAATCTGCTTTTTTAAGGCCAGACTGTTAATTTCAGAGCCAACCCACCACCTCTGTTTGAGAATGAGAAAACAGACGAAGGTACATGGTACTGTGACTAACTGTAAGAGGTGACTAAACTAAAGTCAACCAAAGTAAGATTAAAATGTGATTGAGGAAAACAGAAAAAGAACAGCAATAGGCACTCTTTTAGAATGTATTACAGGTCTTGGTAGAGTTAATTACAAATAGGGGGCCTTTAATAACTCTACAACAAACTAAGTTAAGCAGATAGGACACAAAAGTGAAAATCATACCTTACCACAGGAGAATATATTCAAAATTAAGAGCTAAAACACACCTAGTAGAAGTAAATTTCAAATTTTTTTAGCTACTTATTTGTTTGTCTTTTTGCCTTAGTTTTGTCTTCATTAAGTAAAAATCATGCTTGATTGGGTTGAGGTAATGTGATTGGTTTGGGCATGGCAAAGGCTTAGCTGATGTTGTCAAACTGGTCCTCTGCTGATTCTGTGATTAGAGTAAGTGGAGAGAGAGGAGGAAATGCAGGAGTATAGGTTTGAGAATAGGGAAACAATGTTGGCACAATGACAGGGAATGGTAGAGAGCTGGCAGACATGATGGAGAGAAGAAAGGTATTTACCAGGTGGAAGGGGAGCAAATTACATAGTATTGGAAGGGGATACAAACTGTTTTATTATGGTGTGGATATGAAGAGAAATGAGGTAGGAGTGATCCTGAGTTTTTGAGAAATGTTTTAGAGGTGAAAAGAGTGTAAGAAATGACAGATGGTATGTACAAAGTACTTCATATATTTTGTCACTGCTACATTGGAATAAACTCTTTTTCATTAAGATCATTTTATTTACTTACAAGAGTGTCAGACAGGGTAATCATTTTAAGTTTGGAAATTGAAGTTGTAATTTTGAATGTCAGTGGTTATGCAGTGGAACATAGAGTTACAAATAAGAGTGGAGGTTGGAGTATGTAGGTGGACTACATTCTATATACAGTAGATGAGGCAATTTGAGAGAGATTAGTGAAAGTGGTGGTAGGAGAGAATGTAGCCAGAAAGCAACGGATTGTGATGTGTACGATGTCTCTGGTGATCAGGAAGAAGAGGAGAGCTTTGGGTGGTCAGGAAGAGCTTCAAAATGACTGGGAATCTACAGCAGAAGTTATTAGGGAGACAGGTAGGAGGGTGCTACTGTAGGTTTGTCATTTGGAAGGAGAAAAAAGATAAGGAAACATGATGATTTAATCTGGAAGTACAGGACAGCATTCAGAGGAAGAGACTAGCTTAAAAGAAGTAGGACGTAGAAAGGACCGAAGAAAGTAAACAGGATTTACAAGGAATCACAGCACAGAGTGAATAGGGCCCGGCAAAGGCCAAACCGAAACCATACTATGTGTTGTTAGTCAGGCCGATCAGTGTGGTGTCGTCTGCAAACTTCAGGAGCTTGACAGAGTGGTCATTTGAGCTGCAGTCATTCGTGTACAGGGAGAAGCGCAGTGAGGAGAGGACACAGCCCTGGGGGGCCCCAGTGCTGATGGTGCGGGTGCTGGATTTGAGTTTTCCCAGTCGCACTAGCTGCTGCCTGTCTGTCAGAAAGCTGGTGATCCACTGACAGACAGAGGAAGGCATGGAGAGCTGGGTTACAGTAAATTGGGCTGGAGGAGTGATGGGATGATGGTGTTGAAAGCAGAGCTGAAGTTCACAAACAGGATCCTCACATAAGTCCCTGGTCTGTCCAGATGCTGCAGAACATATTGCAGTCCCATATTGACCGCATCATTCACAGACCTGTTTGCTTTGTAGGCAAACTGTAGAGGGTCCGATAAGGGTCCGGTGATGTCCTTCAGATAAGCCAAAACCAGTCTTTCAAATGATTTCATGAATTATTAGTACAGAGTCCGGGTGTTGTTGCTCACTCTCTATGAACATATTAGCGGGTGTCTGTAAGGCCGAGATCACGTGCACTTGTGGAGGGATGTAAACACTAACCAGAATGAACGAGCAAAACTCCTGTGGCGAATAGAACGGTTTGCAGTTAATGAAGAGTGTTTCAAGATCACCGCGCAATTTCCCCGTTGATTCCGCATCGCGGCCCGCTCTAAAGAGCTGCAAGCCCGGCAGACTTAACGCGCTGTCCGGAATGTGGTCGTTCAGCCAGGTTTCCGTGAAACAGAGAGCAGCAGAGTTCGAAAAATATTTATTAGTCCGGGTGAGCAGAAGGAGTTTGTCCGTTTTGTTGGATAGGGAGCGGAGATTCGCCAGATGGATGCTAGGCAGCGGTGTTAAACCGCGCTGTCTGAGTTTCACTAGCTCGCCGGCACGCTTTCCCTGCCTGCGCGTCCTGAAGCGCTTAAACAGTGCAGCCGCTCCGCCATGAAATTCAGCAAAACATCGGAATAATCAAAAACCGGTAAAACATCTTGTGGTGTGTACTGCCGAATGTTCAGCAGTTCATCCCTGGTGAAACTGATCGTATTTCCTTGACACAAAACAGTAAAAACTAACAAAAACAGACCAAACACTGAGGAGCTAAGTACTGAGGCTGCCATCTGTGGCGCCATCTTGGTGTATGGTGTATGGTGTAAGTACACATAAACTGCATCTGTGCAACCTGGTGCAAACAGTGCAAGACAAAAAGACAGTGCAGGACAAAAGTTATGCTTACAGGGTAATGCTCCTATAAACTAGACTTCCGGAGTGAATGCTGGCGCGTACTGCTGCCGCTGCTCCTCATGGTTTAAGTTTATTTGTTTGTTTATTTCAAATGTTTGATTACTGTTGCTTTTTTGTGGTAATTTTTAACTAGAAGGATTAAGGACCGTTCAAATGACCATTTATACCTAATTAAGGAAATCTGAGATGCAGTGATCTCTACTGATTGGTCAACCTGACGCTTCCAAGTTTGCATTCAACAACGTGGATTAGCCGACTTTTCATGTGGATTCTATACTGTATATATTTTTTTCATCATCCAGTGACATTGGTTTTCCAATATACTGCAGCGGAACATTTTTCACTGCAAACCCGTGTCACTGAACCACCACTGACCCTTCGATCGCACCAGGATATTATCTACTATCCTCTGTAGGAGTACATCCATCGTGGGTCACGACGGAATTATATCTATGATGGCACTGGTCCAATACGATTGTTCTGGTCGTCCTCTCATCGCCCACCAAAGAAATCAATACGGACTGTCAACCACAGTGTGCTGGCCGGTATCGGTAGATTAGCATGAACTGATCTTACTTTAGTTTTATTTAATATTTGCTCGTTAACAAACAAAATACCTCTTATATATAATCTTCTGAATGACAGTAAGTTCGATTTTCTTTGTCTCACTGAAACATGGCAACAATCCCATGACTTTTCTCAGCTTAATCAAGCTGTCCCTCCTGGCTTTACACCTGTCAGCCTCACGCGTCTGGCCGTGGTGGAGGGCTTGCGATAGTTTATGACGAGAAATGGAAAGCTTCTCTCATGAACATGCCTCTATATCATACTGTAGGTCACTAACAAGCGGACCGCGGTCCGGACCCAGAAGCTGTCCAATACTGACCCGGACCTAGAGCCAAAATAAAAGGTTATGATTTAAAACCTGACGGGACACGTCTATTTTAACCGGTGCAGCTTTTGCAATCTTTACGGTAAAGGTAGTGGAAACGCACAGACCAATTGCATGCGAGTTAAGCCATCCCACGTGATACCACTTAGCCAATCAAATCTGTGCATTCCTGAAGGAAACTATGTGACTCAACAGTGCAAGACAGATGAGAGAGCATTAGAGTAAAGTTACACATGAAAGAAAGATAGCGATACATGTAGAAAAAAAGGGAGAGAAACAGACGAGTGAGACGGAGAAAGGGAGAGAAACAGACGAGTGAGACGGAGAAAGGGAGAGAAACAGACGAGTGAGACGGAGAAAGGGAGAATAAAGAACAAATGCCGCTCTCCAAAAAGGAAAGTGGACAGCGAAAATAGAGCATTTACTCCAGAATATACAGACTCCTTTCTGTTCATACTTCCCACTTCACACTAAACCAGTGTGTCTCATATGTTCAGAAACCGGGGCACTGGCAATGTGAAACGCCATTATGAGACAAAACATACAGGTTTTGAACAAACATATCCACTCAAATCTGAAGACAGCGTGCGAGGTAATTTTCTCTACAATGAACATAGTCAAATCTAAATACTATTCCAGGCCCACTAATGAGCACCTCCACGTGTGTATGAGAACGGTCCTGACTCCATTCACGCCCAGGTTTAACATCCTGGCAATCCAAGCTAGAGCTCAGTTCTTTCACTGAGATATAAAAGGCAAAGTTAAGCACTTTATTTAACATACACAATTTTCACATTTTATTTATTTTCTCTTATTTTGAAATGTAGCCCTACTTTTATTTATTTAATGAGAGAACGTTATACATATCTACAATCATACATATGTTCAGTTCTATGTTACGTGACAATAAATATTGTCAAGTTTTTGAATTGTACTTGATGGAGGTATTGAATCAGGTATTGATTGCTTGCAGATGTTGATACAACTACTAGGCTACTTAAATATATATATATCACACTAACTAGTTAGACATTATGATCTTCTGGACCTTTTTCCCTGTGCTTAATTCTGAATGTAGGTTATATGCTCTTTGTTTGGTCTAGGAATGCCTGCTACACTGTGATTTCTCACAGTGGTCATTGTTGTTCCATTGAGTGACAGGGGGTTGGGTTTAACTGCATTAAATGTATGTACAGTATTAGCTTTTATTCAATTTGTTTCTCTTATTGTCTCTAATTCGCTTATTGTCTTGATTAGATACTGTAATTTTCTTTAATTATGTCAGATACACAAAATATGATGAATACAGCCAATAGGTCAGCAGGATGCATTTACCTTATGCAAGTACCGAAAAGTAGGAATTTCTTTTCTTCAGGAAACTCATTTATGTAAAACAGATCATTCCAGATTGAAGTTATCATTCTAATTTTGATTCCAAATCTAGAGGTATGGCAATTCTTATTGAAAAAAACATCTCATTTGAGGCCATGATGGTTGAAGCAGATTCTGCAGATAGTTTTGTCATTGTAGTCAGTAAACTTGTATGTTCATCAAACTGCAATGTATCAGTTGTCCTAGCTAATGCGTATGTGCCAAACTATGACTGTCTTTTTTTTTTTTTTTTAAACATCTTCGCTACCAAATCTGGTCACACATTATTTGTTATTAGGTGGAGATATGAATTGTGTAATGTCCTCATCTTTAGACCGTAGCTCTGAAAAAACTTTTATTCCTTTCGCTTATTTTTAAGAAATAGAAAGATCAATGTCAGTCTCCTAGCTGCTGTGAGAGGCTGCTGCAGCTCTGGAACACAAATGCAAAAGGAATCGCATTTGACTTTTGGCAGGATCCATACGCAACACCAGAGGATGTGAAATAGCAAATGGGGAATTGGTATTGCGATTCAAATATGGCAGGGTTGTAACTCTAAAGACATAGGAAATTCATTTGTAGATGGACTTTGCTTTTTCATTCTTTCATGCGTTTGCATAAACGGTGTTTGAATTATGCCATGGTTTTCACAACGGCAAATAGGAAATGCATGTGTGTGTGTGTGTGTGTGTGTGTGTGTGTGTGTGTGTGTGTGTGTGTGTGTGTGTGTGTGTGTGTGTGTGTGTGCGACTGTGTGTGTCAGAGAGTGAGACTATGAACATGAATGACTCTTAGGCTTTCACAAATCCTAGCTAATTTGGAGACAGCAAAAAATGTTGCTATATTATGTAAAATATCAATAAAAAGACATTGAACAAAAGAAAAAGAAAAATATAGTCAGGCTTCTTTTGTAGAAAATAACAGTGGTTTCTCACCTTGGTGAGACACTCGTCTTTCATGACACATAAACTGCCTGGAAAAGAACGTGATGTTTCTGGCTTGGAAACAATTTTTTTAACTGCTGAAGGGCTACCATATGTTGCAACACTATTGTGGTCATGTCAGGCATACCCAAGTCGTTCTTTGGACAGATAGAATCTGGGTATTGTTTAACATAGGAGCCCTTTTATTGTATTGCTGACACGTGTTGCTATGTACTGTACTGTAACTTGACCCCACATTCATCAATATAATTGATGTGTTTTCAGACAAGCTTCACAGACATTCCCACATTGTCAAGCCATGACACAGGATTTTTCCTTACGAAACTGGCTTACATATATAATCTGAGATGTTTTTCAAGGGAACGTAAATCTTTCTTGTTTTACCTGACCAATTATTTTTGGAGTTGGATCTTCTTCCTCAACTGACAGTTGATTCCAGATCCAGCCACGTTTGACTCTAAATCCACGATGGTCTTCAGTGAGTTGGCTGTCACTTATTCTTTGTCTAGACAGTCTTTGATCACTCCCCACTGACCCAGGTATGAAGGAGATCATGATGATCACAAGAAAAACAGAACAGCCACTCATTGGTTGTCTCTCTCTCTCTTTTTCCAGATGATGAGGTCAGAACTGTGTGGTCGATTAGTATGTTAGAATGGCCATGGGATCCTGTGGTTAACAATAAATATATTGATTGTTACAGAATCGAATTTCCAAATTGCACTATACACACGGTTGATGAAAAATGAAATTTTTATATATATGTTTTATATACAGGATACATTTTTTTTATATTCAGGAGCAAAGGTAATGACCAGAACAGAAATATGCACAGCTCCCTTTACCAATAAGGTGTGGTGAAGTCATTTACAATAGGTTTTTTAAAGTAAAGATATCCAGGTGGTGCTCCAAAACAATGTTATATATAATTGGATAAATTTTCATTTTTTTTAAATGTTACAGCCAAATTATTTTTAGTTTTAGTATTATTACAATTTTGTAACCTTTTTTATTTATTCAAATATTTTAATCAATATTGGCCCCACAATCTAAGATAAAAACTTTGAAAAGCTTTATCATTATATATTTTCTTTAGGGCTCTGCATAAGAAAATGAGGAATGTTCTCCAAAATTGGCTCTTCTACAGTTTTAATTATTTAATCAAAGACAAGAGTTTTGGCATAATCAACACAATCAAAAGAAATAGCATTTCTTAAAAAACTGAGCCTCATTGTGAAAGAGCAGTAATATATGTGAAAATGTCACGGTGTGTTTGTTCTTCATTTAATACATGCTTTACTTTCTTCCTCTGTATGGATTATATGTTCGAATAGTATAATATGTCTTTGAACTGCATTTCTGGTTCCACACAAGGCATCTTTTCTTGCCATCTCAAGGGCGTTTTCGACTGCCAACATGAATTGCAAATGTTCCATTCATATGTACTGTTAAATTATTTACATTTTGATCTAAAGAACATGCCAAAAATGATTTGTACTTTTTGTTTTTCTTAATAAAAATAAAACCAACTCACCTGCATGAATGCTCTATTCTTCTTGTTTTTAACTGATCTAGAACTGCTAGAAAAACAGCCTGACAAAATATATAGTACGATTAACGGCCAATGGAGATTTTGCTCAAAATAACCAGCTCTTTCTTTCTCCTCCCTTTTTCGTTATGCCATGCTACCATCCATTACTCAATAGCTTTTCAAGAGGAGCAAACAGTGGTTGTATTGTCAGCTGTCCCCCACACTTTGCCTCCCACCCAAACGAGCCACACTGGTAACACACAAGCAATTATTTCCATGCAAACTTGCTCAAGCTGCAATACAATTGAATTACTATCCATTTTTTTTCATATCCTCACAATATGCACCCTCACACTCTTAAGAATAGGGTATTCATTAAAGTTTTACTGCCCCTATACAGATAATAACAACAATAAAAGGAAGACATTCTATTTACGACATAGACTGCAGCAGATGGCCTTCAGGCAGGCCCAGTCTCCACAAAGAGCTGAAACCACTTTGTACCCCTCTGTCTTCAACCCATTAATGTTTCTGAACACAAAAAATTAAAGGTCTTTTGAACTAGAACGTGTTCACTTTGATTGAACTGAACCAGTAATAATTTATACAAACCACAACAGCAACAAATGTTATCTGGAATACATACTGTATGTACTGTTTTGCATGTTTAATTCTGCAGTTTTATTAGATGTAAGAGGACCTTGAATTTTCAAATACTATTAATCAAAGGAAAAATACACAAGCAAAAATACAAGGAGACAGAGATAGCCTAGAGACAACATAGTTTAAAAATAAGTTGAATACAGTCGATTTTTATACTGAGGTGTACATGCATAGAACACACTGTGGCAAACACATCTTGAAAGAACAAATAACAGACCCTTATACAATTTGAGTAAGCAAAAATCATAACTTAATCTTAGATGACTACTGTAAATCATGTGTATGAACATTAGCTATTTAGATTCACATACAGTATGGATTATTTTAGACAGGTTGATTGCATAGAAACGAATTAATCTTTCCAGCACAATACCATACCATTTCTCAAATCATGAAATTACATTTCAGTTAACAATGTGACCAATTTTTAGTTTTATTATAAATGTTTTATGTATGTATGTATGTAAATCGCACCAGTTCAAGGAGAATCTAGAGGCAATTTACAGTATATGGTTTTGTATTTATTTGATGAGAATCCCATGTTGCATAATTTATGAAAGCGATTTCCCAGGTTGCACTGGTTTGCTGGAGGTCTGGTTGAGTTTTGGCCATCTTACATACTATTAAGTGCAGTTGTCCTTTTAGTAGCTGTAAAGTAAGCTGACATTTCTTCAAAGAGTGGTTATTTGGAATGTGGAAGATCTGCTTCCACAGTGTCTTTGAGTGAAGTTCCATAGTGTTTTAAACAATGAGATCTCTACTGGTGGTACTAAACATGTACTTTCATCACAAATTACTCTAAAAAAGATTCTGTGTAAGAGCTCATATTAGGGAACAGGATCACACACCTGTGTTTAACTGTAGTAATGATTGTTCTCTGTTGCTGTGAGTTGGTGAGAGAAAGCACACAGCCATGCGTGTAAAACGTTGAGCACACAGCCATGCATGTAAATGTGAATGCGTATGTGCATTTATATGGAACACTGTAAAAAAATTCTCTTACTTGCAATCTAATTTTTAAAAAAATAATGGTAACAATATTGTACATATTATTTTCGACTAGTTTTGAAGACTTTTTTTTAAAAGCAGAATCTAATTAAATAAATCATTTAAAATTCCTAAATTATTTACCCTGACAGAGGATGATTTTTTTTATTATTAATGGTATGTGCATTTTTGGTTTAAGAAAATCAATCACAATTTACTTTCATGTATTACAGAAAATTACTTAATTCTGAAATAGAAAAATGTATAATGCATATTTGTTCATTATGCATGCTTCTTTTATTACATGTTTCACTGATAACAAAATGGTAAACACCATTTGTAAAACAATCTATGTAAAATGTACAGCAGTTTTAAGATCTGAAATAACACTGCTTGAATTCATGCATGTCGTGGAAATAAAAGGTTTATCTTTTTGTGCGTAATTTTTGGCATACTCTCCGCATTACACAAACTTTTTTGTGTCACATTCAGGACTAAAACTTGACAGAACTTGTGTATTGTATTATAACATATAAAACCAGTTTACATTTACATTCATGGCATTTAGCAGACACCCTTATTCAGAGTGACACATTTTTTTTATTTCAATTTGTACAACTGAGCAATTGAGGGTTAAGGGCCTTGCTCAGGGGCCCAGCAGAGGCAGCTTGGTGAACCTGTGGATCGAACACATGACCGTTCAATCAGTTGTCCAACACCTTATCCACTGAGTTACCACATCCCCCCAGTTAACTTGATAAAAGCTGTAGAACAATATTACCACAATCAGTAAGTCATTGTAATGCATTATTACCTAAACTTTGTAAATATGGATTTGTCTCCCAAAATCTAACAGATTAGTTTTCTTTTTGAGTGATTGTATTTTGGGTGAAAACTTGCACACATTCCGTTCCAAAAAGAAGCTTCTATAAGGCCTTGAACGGGTGTCTCAGTTTTTTGAGGTAGGTGCAGTTTAATAATGCATATGTGAGTCCAAGAAGAATTGCACAGGCTCTAGCCAGATTTAGTGATGGGAAGTTCGGTTCTTTCCACAAACTGTATCAGTGTTGCTGTATCAGTTCAGTGATTTACGCGTGCGCAGTAACAACAGCTCATCGGTTCTCAGTATGTCGGGAAGAAACAGTTCTCAGTTCAGTGTACTGAAGATTCGCTGTATCAGTTCAGTTTCCCTTCGGAACCCTTCGAGAAGAGCTCTCTCCCTCGCGGCTCCGGTCCCGCTCTTGCCGAGGCAGAGCAGCACTGGCACTTGTGGGGCTCGCAGGCCGATATAGCAGCGGGATTGGAGGCGGATGAGTCCTAATGTAATTCCGTGCTGCTCGCACCGGGAGAAGCATCGGGCCTGCTTCTGTGAAGGAAGTGTGAATTATTTACAAATGTGTAGCTTTATTTTTTCTGGAGGCCTAATGAAATGCAATGCCCAATTTGTGTGTGTGTGTGTGTGTGTGTGTGTGTGTGTGTGTGTGTGTGTGTGTGTGTGTGTGTGTGTGTGTGTGTGTGTGCATGCGTGCACGTGCACGTGAAATGTTTTCAAATGTATAGCTTTTGTTCTGTCTGGAGGCCAACTGAAATGCAATGCCCAATGCGTTGAACAGTGTTTGACTGTGTGTGTGTGTGTGTGTGTGTAGCTTCATTTCGGTAGATCATATTCTGCCCTCTGCTAGGCAAAGGCATATCAAAAGTGTGAAATATTTACAAATGTGTGACTTTTTTTTTCTGGAGGCCTAATGAAATGCAATGCCCAATTTGTGTGTGTGCGCGCACATGTGTGTGTGTGTGTGCGTGCATGTGTATGTGTGTGTGTGTGTGTGGTGTGTGAGTGTGTGTTTTGGGTGCATGTGTTAGTGGACATTTTATGTGTGCATTTTTGTGTCTGTATGTATGTTCGTTGCGCTGAAAAGGGCAAAAGTGTGACCTATTGCCCCACTAAATGTGGCCAGGTCACATTGACTCGGGATTACTTGAGGAGGAAAGTATTTATTTTACGAACACATAGTTCAATGAAAATAGACAAAATTAATTTTACTTGCAAAGTTCATAATTTGGAACAATCCTGGTAAATTTCAGGCAAATATGTGGAAGGAAACCCAAGTTATGACACATTAAACTTTCCAGATGAGTCAAATAGACCCCTGGTCTGCACAAGGGTTGAGTGAACATGAGAGAGTTGGAGATTAACAACATCTCAGTTCACAAAAACAAAAAGTATAAGTTATTTTAAAATAAATCATTCTGGACTAGAGCTTGTTTATGAACATTATGGAACATCCAAACTCCAAAAAATAAACTGTCCGTATTATTAGTTTTGCTAAAATCTGGAATGTGCTACACAGCCACCTTAAAAGTTACCATGCTAAAGAAAACACTGAATTACCGGCAAGCTTAGCCACATTTATTTGCGGTGTGTTCTAGTAGCGATATAGCATCAGAACGAGTGTATTTTAGTCACTTCAATAACCACCTAAAAAACAAAGAAACAGTTTGTTGTATGTTTGAACACTGTTCTTTCCAGACAAATGTGTGTGGCACATATAAGTCCCATAAATAAAGGAAGCACAATCCTTATTCTCTTCAAGACTTCAAACCAGGTGTTGATCAGCTGGTCATAAAAGAGCTCATTGGTTCATTATCATCATAAAATCGAGCAGTTGCCAGGTCATGCTGAAAAACGAAATCTTCATCTCCATAAAGCTTTTCAGCAGATGGAAGCATGAAGTGCTCCAAAATCTCCTGATAGCTAGCTGCATTGACCCTGCCCTTGATAAAACACAGTGGACCAACACCAGCAGCTGACATGGCACCCCAGACCATCACTGACTGTGGGTACTTGACACTGGACTTCAGGCATTTTGGCATGTCCTTCTCCCCAGTCTTCCTCCAGACTCTGGCACCTTGATTTACGAATGACATGCAAAATTTGCTTTCATCCGAAAAAAGTACTTTGGACCACTGAGCAACAGTGCTGCTTCTCTGTAGCCCAGGTCAGGCGCTTCTGCCGCTGTTTCTGGTTCAAAAGTGGCTTGACCTGGGGAATGCGGCACCTGTAGCCCATTTCCTGCACACGCCTGTGCACGGTGGCTCTGGATGTTTCTACTCCAGACTCAGTCCACTGCTTCTGCAGGTCCCCCAATGTCTGGAATCGGTCCTTCTCCACAATCTTCCTCAGGGTCCGGTCACCTCTTCTCGTTGTGCAGCGTTTTTTGCCACACTTTTTCCTTCCCACAGACTTCCCACTGAGGTGCCTTGATACAGCACTCTGGGAACAGCCTATTCGTTCAGAAATTTCTTTCTGTGTCTTACCCTCTCGCTTGAGGGTGTCAATGATGGCCTTCTGGACAGCAGTCAGGTCGGCAGTCTTACCCATGATTGCGGTTTTGAGTAATGAACCAGGCTGGGAGTTTTTAAAAGCCTCAGGAATCTTTTGCAGGTGTTTAGAGTTAATTAGTTGATTCAGATGATTAGGTTAATAGCTTGTTTAGAGAACCTTTTCATGATATGCTAATTTTTTGAGATAGGAATTTTGGGTTTTCATGAGCTGTATGCCAAAATCATCAGTATTAAAACAATAAAAGACCTGAAATATTTCAGTTGGTGTGCAATGAATCTAAAATATATGAAAGTAAAATTTTTATCATTACATTATGGAAAATAATGAACTTTTATCACAATATGCTAATTTTTTGAGAAGGACCTGTATACCCATCATAAAATCATTACAACAGCTGCTTAATTAGATAGACATACTTAATAAAGTAGTTAATAAAGTAGATAATAGTCATACAGGGCAACAAATCATACATGATGGATCTTACAGATATTTCAAAGATGGTCAACACTTTGAAGATTCTCTCAGGGACTGAGCTCAGACTCTCCTTGTGACTATACATAGATGACTTTGAGCTGTGTAATCCATTAGGAACATCACTTAAAAAGCATAAAATATGTGCAGTTTATTGGATCTTAAATGTAACACCAGGCTCTAGTTCATCACTTTCCACAATTCATCTTGCAATGTTATGTAAAAGTGATGATGTGAAGGCCTTTGGCCATGAAAAAATTCTTGAGCCTCTTGTAAACAACCTCATCACTTTAGAGAAGCAAGGTGTAATGAGGAGGCATACGGCTGTGTATCCATTTGCAGCTTAGTTTTAATCACAATCAGAAGAGTGTTCAGACAGGCAAAAATCAGGACAGGCAGAGGTACAAATAAGAGGATAGGCAAAAATCAGAGTCGAGAACAGGCAAAAGGTCAGGCAGGCAGAAAACAGACAGAAGAGCCAGAAACAGGAAACAGAACAATACCAGGATATCAGAACACAGGAAAACGCTCAGAATGACAGTACGGAGACTAGTCGAGACCTCGCACAGATGACAAGTTCATGTGTGGTTTTAACGGGAGAGGAGATGAGAAACAGGTGACGGTGATAATGAGCGGGACTGGTGGTGGATGGGAAATGTAGTCCGGAAGCGCGATAGTATTCCGGAGACGCGTCACCTCAGGCGCTGGCTCGTAGTTCGTGACACAAGGTGGGTTTGACTCTGATAAATGTTTCCAGATAATTGACACAGTGTGGTTGTGGACAGTCTTGGTGCACATGATTTGACAGGTTTTCTTGAGTCTTTTTCAGGGGAATACTTTGGTAGGTTTTGCTACACATACAGGTTTTCAGTCAAAAGATGTCAGAGATGGTGTTTTCCCTCTCAGGTTTGAAGAACAACATGATGTACATGCTGCAAATGCATGTGAGAAAGGAGAAGCATTTTGTGGTGTATAAAAAATGTATCCTTTATCTGTGAACCTCTAGTACATTAAAGTCACTGCAGTTTTTCCCCCAGATGTGGCCCATGATCTCCTAGAGGGTTATTAAGTACCTATTGAGTTGGCTTTTTAATATTTATAAAGAAATATTTCACCTTTGACAAACTTTATAAGCTGATTCAGGAATTCCCATTCAAGTTGGGAGATAAGACCAATCACCCTCAATGTGCTTCCACTCCCTTTTGTAATAAAATACACTATTTTTTAGAAATAGTGGAAACATACTGTATGATACGGCTAATACCATTAATTGTTGGAAAACTTGTACCTCAGGATGAACCTTCTTGGTAGCTCATTCTTCTCTTAAAATACATTGTTGGGCTTCTTGTATGTCCTGTGCATACTAGCGCGTCTCTTGCATACTTGGAATGCAATATTTCTGTGGACCGCAACAGGTTTCAATTACTTTTTTCCAGAAAGATAGCTTTTGCAAAAGCATCACTTTCTGGAGCATTATCTAACAATGATTCATCGCTTTGCACTGCAAAAAATGCCCCTCTTGAAATAAGAAAGATATGCTTAAATCTAGTTAAAGTGTACTAGAATCAAGCAAAAAAAATCTGCCAATGGGGTAAGCAAAATTGACTTGATAAGAATTCTTGAAAATAGCATAAATATCTAGTCACTAATAAATGCAATTAGATCTTAAAACTAGACAAAAATGCTTAAAACTGTGCAGTTTTTTTTCTTTTTATAAGAATTGAATAATACTTACATTTAGTGCAGAATGCATTAAAACTAGAATATTTTATCTTAAATCTAGTCACTAAAACTACTGTTAGGTCTTGAAACTAGACAGATATGCTTATAATTATGCAATTTTCACTTATTATAAACTTTGAATAATAAGTAATTTTAGTACAGAATGCATTAAAACTAGAATATTTAACCTTGTTTTTTTCCAAGATGCAGAATAACCTGAAAATAGATCAATTATTTAAACACCCCAATAATGAAACATAATAATGTACTAAATGAATAAACAAACAACTTACATTTTGCTGAACATTTATTGAAAAACCTCTTAAACAAATCCAGCAGGATGAACTGATTCCAAGGCGTCAGTTTCTCCCTCACTGGTACACACTAGTACATATAATGCTAAACAGTTAGCATCACGATCACGACATGATATCTCGTTTTGAATAATTAAAAAAACACATTCACTGATACAGTTTTAACATAACTAACACAATCATCATGTTAATCACATTCTCTTAGCGTCAAAATGCGTTTCAGAGAAGAAATATTACCACAAGAGTACAGGAGGAGCGAAAAACACGAGCATCATCATCGGCATCATACGCAACATAGACTGAGGCGACCGCATGATGTACAAGAGGGAGCCGCACATAAGCGTCCCACCGATAACATTCCCTCCCCAAACAAATTTTCAAAGAAAAGTTCCGCTACTTTTAAAGTTATATTCTATGAACACTAATTAAGGACAAAATTTTGTGGATTACTAAACCATTCTTTTGTAAAAAAAAAAAAAAAAAAAAAAGTATGAAGATATAAAACAATAGTAAACTAATCTTAAAATAATAATAAAAAAATAATAATAATAATAATAATAATAATAATAATAATAATAATAATAATAATAATACAGGAAATAGACAAGGGTCAGGTTAAATCAATGAGTTCACTTTTTTACCTCAGTTACATTCACCCCCCTGAACTTCACAAATTTTGCTATTACAGGGATTGTACACGCATTAGACCAAATTATCCAGAACATCGTGCAACAAAATATGTTTTTCCACTTGCAGGGAAAGTTGAGTACAGCAGGTTGATCAGGCCTAATGTCATCACCCGCAAAAGTCATAAATTCATCTTTGTATTGTGTTGAATGTCAGATGTACAGTACAGTCTGTTTTGACTGAGACTACATGTCTTATAAAATTGAGGTTCTCAACCTGGCAGAGGCAACTGAACTAGTAAATGCAGACAACCTTGTAGACTCCACACTGTATTACAGTTTCAATCACAGGGACGTTACAGTACATACGTACCTATGAAATTTTATTGGGTGTGTTCTAAATTGAATACGTTTTGACTTATTTTGGATGTATAACAGTGATATTTTGAAATAATCTGCTTTTAATACAAGTTGAGCTTATTCAACAACAATGTTGATCAAACCCCTTTTTTGAGCAGAAAAAAATGTCAATTATTTTTGTGCTCATCAACAAATGCTGCTTATGAGCTCACACAGAATATTCCTTGGATAAACTTTAATACTCATGGTAAGTGCTGTCTGTTTTGACAGCCCCAGGAATAAATAAATCTGTAAATATATAATAAATTCATTGTTGTATGTTTGTTAATGATAAGAATAAATCAGAATAAAACCACTTTTACCATTTTTAAAACCACAAATACATGAACAGACACAAACAAAAGATCACTAAAACAACAACAAAAAATCAAATCTTTGACCTTTCTTAATTAAGATTCTTGAAATTAGCGTTTTTAGGGGTGGTATTATTCTTAAAATTAGCACAACAATCTAATTGAACATGCAAGCATCGGGGTCTGTGGGCTACAGAGCGTAACCAGCCACGGACGCCCGAATGCCCTACAGTGCCTCCGTCCAGCCCAGTCCTGTGCACACCTGTGACCGAGCCAGTTCTCATGGCTACCGTACCGGCAAGCTCGGCTGAGGCCAGTGTGAACCGGCTGGTCTCCAAACTGGCGGATACCCTGATGAGGTCGGCTCGGGCGGCCGGCATCCCTAAGCCGTCGGCCTCACCAGCCGAACCGACCGGGTCATCAGAACCAGATTAGCTAACCAGGTCGACGGAACCAGCCAAACCGACCAGGTCGATGGAACCAGCCGGGCCGACCGGGTCGACGGAACCAGCCGAACCAAACGGGTCGACGGAACCAGCCGAACCGACCGGGTTGCCGGAACCAGCTGAACCGACCGGGTTGCCGGAACCAGCCGGGACGACGGAACCAGCCGAACCGACCGGATCGACGGAACCAGCCGAACCGGGCCGGGTCAACCGAAATGACTGAGTCGGAGAACGCAGTCGACATGGTTACACCCAAACTCCCTGAACTCTCTGCCTGGCCTGAACCTACTAATGTTCCTGTGGTATCTGTCCTGTGTTTTGTTTAACTAGATTTGCCAGGCCTTCTACCTCCTGTCTCTGCTTACAGGCTCAGAACACCTCCAGCACCACCCTGGTCTCCGGTCCCACTCTGGTCTCTGGCCTCGCCTCCAGCACCACCCTGGCCGCCAACTCCGTTATGGTCCCTTGCTCGACCCGTGGCACCACCCTGGCTCCCAGTCCTGTCCTGGTCTATGACTCTGCCTCCAGCACCACCCTGGCCGCCAACTCCGCTTTGGTCCCTGGCTCGACCTGCGGCACCACCCTGGTCTTCGGTTCTGCTCTGGTCTCTGGCTCCGCCTCCAGCACCACCCTGGTGTCCAGTCCAGCTCTGGTCTCCGGCTCAGCCTCCAGCACCACCCTGGCCTCCTGCTCTGCCGGCACCGCCCTGGCCTCCTGCTTTGCCGGCGCCGCCCTGGCCTCCTGCTTTGCCGGCGCCGCCACTACACGAACCCCACCCGCCTTCCCACCCTGGTTGCGCCTTTGCTCCACCCTCCTGGACTGGTTTATGTAGACTTGGGAGCGTCTGGAAGCCACTCGTGGGGGTGGGGTGGGGGGGTGGGGTTCTGTAACGAGTCTGTCTGTGTTTTCCCTTGTTTCTGTCTGCTGTCATTCCCTGCTGTTAATTGTTGACCCCACCCACCTATTTGTTACCATGGACATTAACTGCACTCATTCTCTTCCCCAGGTGTTTTGTCTTAGTCTGTGATTGCCTCTGTCTTGTGATTGGTTTTTGTTCCCTACTGTTTATATCTACTGTTTGTTCATTTCCCTGTTCCTGTGCCATGTCCTGCTCAGTGTTCTGCCCTGTTTTTGCCTGCTTGTTTGTTTCTTGTTTCCTGTTTTTACTATTAAAAGGATTTCACTGGAGACCTTACGGCCACAGCTCCGAGCGGCCGTGTCGACAGTGGAGGTGGAGAACATGGTCCACTCGGACTCAATGTCTCCAACCTCCCTCGGGATCTGATTGAAGCTCTGCCGGAGGTGGGAGTTGAAGATCTCTCTGACCGGAGACTCTGTCAAACGTTCCCAGCAATCCCCGAACCCGGTGATGGACCCCGGAAGTAAGGGATGCCGTCAAGCTGAAGAAGGAGTCCCATCGAGCCTGGTTGGCTCGGGGGATCCAGAGGCAGCTGATAGGTACCGAATGGCCAAGCGAGCTTCAGCCCGGGTGGTTATGGAAGCAAAAATTCGGGTCTGGGAGGAGTTAAGTGAGGCCATGGAGAAGGACTATCGGTTGGCCTCGAAGAAATTCTGGCAAACCATCCGGCGCCTCAGGAGGGGGAAGCAGTGCCCTGCTCACACTGTTTACAGTGGGAGTGGGAATCTGCTGACTTCGACTGGGGACATCCTCGGACGGTGGAAGGAATACTTCGAGGATCTCCTCAACCCCACCGACTTGTCTTCCACTGAGGAAGCAGAGGGCGGGGGCTCAGTTGTGGACTCGTCGATTCCCCAAGCTGAGGTCACTGAGGTAGTTGAGAAGCTCCTCAGTGGCAAGGCACCGGGGGTAGATGAGATCCGCCCTGAGTACCTCAAGGTTGGGGACAGTGCCTCTGGACTGGCAGACTGGGGTGGTGGTCCCTCTGTTTAAGAAGGGGGACCGGAGGGTGTGTTCCAACTATAGGGGATCACACTCCTCAGCCTCCTCGGAAAAGTCTATGCCAGGGTACTGGAGAGGAGAATTCGGCCGATAGTCGAACCTCGGATTCAGGAGGAACAATGCGGGTTTCGTCCCGGTCATGGAACACTGGACCATCTCTAAACCCTCGCCAGGTTGCTGGAGGGTTCATGGGAGTTTGCCCAACCAGTTCACATGTGTTTTGTGGATTTGGAGAAGGCTTTCGACTGTGTCCCTCGTGGTGACCTGTGGGGGGTGCTCTGGGAGTATGGGGTTCGGGGCCCTCTGTTAAGGGCTTTCCGGTCCCTATATGACCGGAACAGGAGTTTGGTTCGCATTGTCGGCAGTAAGTCAGACTTATTCCCGGTGCATGTTGGACTCCGGCAGGGCTGCCCTTTGTCACCGGTCCTGTTCATTACTTATATGGACAGGATTTCTAGGCGCAGTATGGGGCCGGAGGGGGTCCGGGTTGGGGACCACAGGATTTCGTCTCTGCTTTTTGCAGATGAAGTTGTCCTGTTGGCTTCCTCAAACCAGGACCTTCAGCGTGCACTGGGACGGTTTGCAGCCGAGTGTGAAGCGGCGGGGATGAGAATCAGCACCTCCAAGTCCGAGGCCATGGTTCTCAGTCGGAAAAGGGTGGCTTGCCCCCTTCAGGTTGGTGGAGAGCTCCTGCCTCAAGTGGAGGAGTTTAAGTATCTTGGGGTCTCGTTTAAGAGTGAAGGAAGGATGGAGCGGGAGATCGACAGGCGGATTGGTGTATCTTCTGCAGTGATGCGGTCGATATACCGATCTGTTGTGGTGAAGAAAGAGCTGAGCCACAAGGCGAAGCTCTCTATTTACCGGTCAATCTACGTTCCTACCCTCACCTATGGTCATGAGCTTTGGGTCATGACCGAAAGGACGAGATCCCGGATACAGGCGGCCGAAATTAGTTTCCTCCGCAGGGTGGCTGGGCGCTCCTTTAGAGATAGGGTGAGGAGCTCGGTCACTCGGGAGGAGCTCAGAGTAGAGCCGCTGCTCCTCCACATCGAGAGGAGTCAGCTGAGGTGGCTCGAGCATCTGTTTCGGATGCCTCCTGGACGCCTCCCTGGGGAGGTGTTCCGGGCATGTCCAACCGGGAGGAGGCCCCGGGGAAGACCTAGGACACGCTGGAGGGACTTTCGGCTGGCCTGGGAACGCCTCGGTATTCCCCCGGAAGAGCTGGAGGAAGTGTCTGGGAAGAGGGAAGTCTGGGCATCCCTACTTAGACTGCTGCCCCCGCGACCCAGCCCCGGATAATCGGTAGAAGAAGAAGAAGAAGGATTTCACTGCATTTGGATCCGCATTCGCCTCTGTGACTCATCGTGACACACAACTTGCACTTTATAGCTTTCACTTGTTTCTGGTAAAATCTACCTCAAAAGGAGTTACATTTACTTGATAAGAAAGAAGACCAATTTTCTTAAATTAAGATTTATGTGCTAGTGTGCAATGTATTTTATAAGACTTTTTATCTTTTATGGCAAAAAACAAGACATATTTTCTAGAAATAAGATTTTTTTTTTACTTTCTTAGATTTTGTTTTTGCAGTGTGGTCCACCTGTTTTGTTCTGGACAATGAGATTCTAAGCCAAGCACAGTTTTTTAAACAGGTATTTAGGCATACAAACGGTTTAAAAAATATTACCAAGACTTTGTGCAGGAAACATCAGCTCGTGGTTGGACAATTTATGCAGTCATCCCAGTGTGCTGAATTACCTGTAAAGGTTATTCACATTTCAACTGTCCCTGTCGATGTTCTTCATTGTTATGACTCAGCCCGGACTTTGGCCACGTGCATGTGTTTGTTTATGTTCCTCCTCAAATGTCTGTCCTGCCCTTGTCGGCCCTGCCCTGTTTCCAAGCCTGCTCCTAATTGTATCTCATTGTCTTGTGTATTTAACTGTGCCGCGTTGCCTTGTGCAGCGCGGAATCTACTGTTGTATTTGTCCTGTTGCTAGTCCGTGTCATGTTTCTTGTTATTAAACCCTGTTTTGTTTTGCTATCCTGCGTTTGGGTCCGCTTCCTGTCCCGCATCATGACAACAATGGATTGAACTGTCCCTCTGGAACAATTATATTGATAAACATAGTGACTTGAAAAGCATTTACTTCAAAATTCCAAAAATAAAATTATTTGGCCTTTATAATGAGCATAGAGAAGCTCAATAAGTAAACAGATTTTCAAAAAAAAAAAAAAAATCAGTAAAATTTGGAAATGAATCAAAATGTCAATTATATTTACATAAAACACAGAGTTAGAAGAGCTATTACTTCAATATCCCACAGTAAATTTGTTTATTCTCATAAATGGGAATTCCCAAAAAATGTTTATTGTGAGAATGAAGGAGGAATAGGCTAATCTTTATTCTGAGCATAGAGTAGCTCACTATGAAGTGTTGTGACATGATTTTAGCAACTAACATTTTCATTTTGTAGTAAATTAAATTATGGCAACTTGCACAATTTTATTGTCTAATATGGTGACTTTGAAGTGGAACTATTAAAAAATTCCACAGTAAAATTGGATAATCTTTATTGTGAGCATAGAGTAGGTCATTATGAAGTGATGTGAGTGTTTTATCAACTAGGTGGTATTTTTGATTTAACCTTAATTTCAAAGGTGAGGGACATCTTCATATGGGCACCAATCGCAGGAAATGTTGAACGATTATTTATTACTGACACTTGGAATTTTTAATGTGTTAAGTAAGGATATCAATGAAACTGAATGTGACTGTTAATGTTTTATTAGAATCTTTGTTTATAACATATTTTGTTATATGTTAAAACTTGGTATATGATTGAATATTTCTTTTGATCTTTTGTGTCTAAAAGAATAGGATATGGGTTTAAATATAGCAAGGTTGTTATTAGTGTATTAGCCTGTTTCATATGTAGGAAGACAAATACAAGGAGACCAAAGTAGTAATACTGATTTAAGAATACATAATTTGTTCATGTACAACTTAGGGCATTTTCTTTTAGAGTGAGGGAAAACAGTGCTACATGCTGAAAATATCAAACATATAAATCTACATTACAGTCTTATTGAGTTAGAATTTAATTAATAAGTGGTTCATAGTGAAATAACATTATACAGAGCCTTGTATAATTAAGACTACAATGCAAGATCAATTTTTATTTTTATAATAATTCTCAAATGTGGGAATGATAAATGTATGTTCAGTGGAATACAATTGCTAATGTTGAAAGTGGCTATACAGATAAGAGATAATGAGATCTTTTTACGTAGGTACAAGTTGCTTTTGGAACAAGTTTGCTAAGAAAGCATCTATAGTATTGTACAGGTATGTGAGGTTCTGTTAAAGATGCTCCATGTGGCTTGGTGCAGTACAAGTTTCAGATATAAGTATACAATATGTTGGTTAATCACAGAAAAATCATGGTTATAATTGTTGTCAGAATAAATAGACATCAATGTCTGTGCAGGACCAGTGGAACCCTCGGGTTTGCAGTACACCTACAAGTCTGAGAATGGATCCATTGGAACAGGACTCTCTAGAAACATAAAGAATTTATTAACAACAGAAATGTCAATTCAGACCTCAACACACAAAGCAGATTCTCATGCAGAAGTGTTTATCAGTAACAGCTACAAAGAAAAACAAATACCCATGTGGAGATCTTGTGCAACTTACTGACAAAAAGCTATACAGTAAGCAAAACAGGCCTATTGACTACACAGCTGTCAGTTCTCCTTTGAGCAGTAATTAAAATTAGGTTCTTCTTTTCACAAAGACAAGGAGAGATCTGACAAAATGGGGCTTGAAAATAGTTGAAACACTGCTTTGCATTCAATCTACTTTTTTCATTCTTTCTTACACAAAAGGGCCTTCTAAGTTTGAAACAACAATAATGTGGACATGGGACACCATCCTGGGGTTCAAATTGTCCAGCTCTTCACTCCCAAACATGCTAGAGAAAATAAAACCACAAAAACAATAACTATTGTTAACTGACATAGCAATATTTTAATGTTTTAAATTATGTAAAATAAGCAATTACACTGACAATGACCAAGAATGGAAATGTGTAAACAAATTAACAACATTGTATGACTATTGTATGCCTATTTCTGACCTGTTCCTGTCGAATGCATTTTCAATGGATCCATTTAAGAGCACTGTAATATTTCCACAGGCTGCTGCAGCAAACTGTAAAAATAAATAATGCAACCATCCAGTTACACAACTGGATATATATTTCCTAAATATGCTGACATTGGCAGTCAAGTCTCCTTCATTTTAATCAAGAGGCCTATCCCAAACCTGTTCCAACATGACAGTGCCCTTGTGCACAAAGAGAGTTGCATAAAAGCTGCAAAGGTTGATGTATAAGAATTTGAGTGGCCTGTACAGAGGCCTGATCGTAACCCCACTAAACAGCTTTTGGATATATTGACATGTTGACTTTAATGGCATAAGTGCTAAATGATTGGAATAAATGATTCATCTGCTTAATGATGATTCAATCAGAGGCCAGTTGTAGGTCATTAACCACTTTATTCAGTGCTGTCTCTGTGCTATTGTGAGGTCTAAATCCTGAAGGATACATACCATGAATTTCAACTTCATATTAATGTCTATGTTTTGGAATAGGATGTTCAACATGCAGATTTGGAGAGGTGTTAAGGTGTCTTAATACATTTGACCATATAGTGTATAACCCTGATATGTTTGTACTTTGTATACTTTGTCACTATCAATCACCCACACTGAATGGCCTGACTTCATATTTAATTAATATCATATTCTTCTGTTGCTGATGAGTTGAGACCAGATGAAATATTTAATATAGGACAAATTACCAGACAAGATTTACATTTTGAGATGCTCTTTTCCAGAGTGAGTAAACAGGATGGCTCACACACTTGGACCATTCTGGACAAGAATGAAAATCAAAGCCTTTAGGAGTAGAGACTTGGGATGAATAAAAAAGGAAAAATAGAAAAAAAATAGAACTTTTCAATTTGTTGCAATTAAAGTTTCTTAATTATGCATTTATTAATAAGATATTAATAAACCAAACACATCATATTACTATACCACATTCTCTTTCCTTCTGACCACACCAGATGAGGTCCTTGAACATAAATCCCACCAGTGTGTCTTCCAAGGTCCAAAAGCTTCCTGTGACAGCTGGGTAGCTCTGCATCAGCTCTCGTGTCTTGCTCCAGAACAGCAGCTGTTAGATGTTGAACGTGGGTAATGCAGTTTTTTTAGAATATGGGTGTAATTCAGGTCTGTAATGCACCATGGGATTTATGCTGTGTTTCCTATAACCAAGCCAGAAGCCCCACTGAACACAAAAACTCACAAACCCAGAAAAACATGAAAAAACAATTCAATACACATACTGTTGTCGACAGACAACTAATTTTTTTTTATTTTAAAAAAATGTAGCTGACAAAAGGGCAAGAATTTGGATGGAAAACATGTATGTCATTAAAGTCAGTAAGCATAAAGAAATTAAGGTCAAGACATAAGTTAAGGTGGGCATACAACAAATGCTTCAATACCACAGAAACAATGCTGGGGCAAGGTTTAAAAGTAACATTAATTACTGTTTGTCAGGTAATGAGGATCATCAGGGGTTGCTGAAACAGGTGTAAGAATTCTCTGTACACACAATTTGGTCTTACTTTATCACAGGGAGGAGTCTGAGGAGCAGCATAAAACATTTGCTCATAATCTTTTACTCTCACACTGCATGGTGTTCTCTGGATCACTGCTTTCTCAAATTCATGCCATATCTCTTCACATTTATATCTGTATAAACATGCATACATACATACAGACACACACACAAATTTACATATACATATACGTATATCATTAGATCAAATTAAAGGGACGGCATATGCAAGAACTCACCTATTACTAGGGTTTACCAGAGAAATGTACTCATAACATCGTCCAATCACAATATGGTTTATGTTTGGTGTAGTCCCAGGACCTGTGCTTATGTGACCAATAAGGATTATGATGATGACCAGTTCTACAATTATAACAAAGAAATATGGTCCTTTATATTGCAACATTTCTTGGATTATAATTGAAATGCTTAGCTGTATTTGTTAATATTTTTTGTTATTTTTCTGTAAAATCTTCTTTCTCCATAAGGGCAGCTTCTAAATGCTAGACACTTATTCTAAATGCATGTCTGGACACGGTGCATCCCCCATTACTGGTTCTGGCTGCTCTATTTAGGGCTCATTGCACACCCTTTCAAGTCAGCGAGACTGTCCCAAGCCAAGTTTCTGTAGTCCAACAATGCTAGATGATCTGAGGCCTCTGGAGCCTTACACCAAGGTACTCTGCATGGTACACTCACTTTACTGTTTAAAGGTGTTGTAGGTGGTGAGACATGTTGTGTACTAGCTATCGCAAAAGTTTCAAGTGTTTCCTTCTCATGGTAGTGGGAATACCATGTTTGTTGAACCAATCTTTTAGAGCATCTATGATGGTTCAGTTTCTATATCTCTTAGCTGCTATGTTTCTATGAATTTGGAGTAATAGTCTACCAGAAATATGTATTGATTTCCTTCAAAATCAAACAGATCTGATGCTTCATCTTCATTGTATGTACAGCCTTACAGATTGTTTACTATTTATTATTATAATTGTCTTTAGATCTTTCATCTCTTTTGCCGACTCTTTACAGAGCTGAACTGTCTGTATTTCTTCTCCAATGGCCCTGTCTAATCTAGCCTCATGCCATAGTTCTATCTAGAGTTTCATCATTTAGAAGTCTTCACAGCTGTTGAGGATGTCCCCAGATGAACTACCTGGAGATAAATGGGACTGATCACACTGATGCTCATGTTTATATATTGATCAAAATTCCTAATCAACCAACTCAACTTGTGTAGGAAGTTCATTCATTCATTTATTTTCTACCGCTTATCCGAACTTCTCGGGTCACGGGGAGCGTCATCTCAGGCGTCATCGGGCATCAAGGCAGGATACACCCTGGACAGAGTGCCAACCCATCACAGGGCATACACACACTCTCATACACTATGGACAATTTTCCAGAGATGCCAATCAACCTACCATGCATGTCTTTGGACCGGGGGAGGAAACCGGAGTACCCGGAGGAAACCACCAAAACACGGGGAGAACATTTTATTCTGAAATTTTCTATTTCTGTAAAGCTGCTTTTAGAAAATGTCCAATGTTATTCAAATAAAACTTAAGTGAATTGATTTAAATTAGATTCACCTCCTGAAGCTGAGTTGTGTAAAATTTGATTTAACTCTCAGTTAACTGCCACGTGTGAAATAACTACCAGCTTTAGCTACACACAGTTTATAGATCCTTGGAGTGAGGTTATACTTCTGCTAACATGGCAAAGTAGCACTGATTCACCACACAATTAGCACAGTTGATGTAAAAACTGAAGATTGTTACTCAGTTACTCTGAGTCTTGTAATCTCTTGAAACTGAATCTGAATGTATACTGGAAACCAGCCTCCTGGTTAACCATGGTGAACAGGTTTCCCTGTATGTTCAAGATGCAAGATACGTCAGTGGTGAGTAGAAGAAAATGGATTGTCCTTCATTACTGGTGGCTTTAGAGCAGGGGTGTCAAACGTATGGCCTGTGGGCCGGAACCGGCCCGCCAGGGAGTTCAGTCCGGCCCGGGGGATAAATCTGCAACATGAAAAAATATTCATTTTCGGCGGAACTACCAGCAGATGGTAGTACGGAGCTAATGTCACACATGCGCACTGAACACTCTCTCCACCCATATTGACAAGACCCGCCCCTTTCTGCTCATTGGCTACACTTTGTTTTGTTTTCTGTTTAGTTTGATGGCCCAAAGCAGTTTTCTGAAGCATTTCTCAAATATCGGAGACCCCACCTTTACATGAGATTCTAAAATTGGCTGCTACTCTGGACATAATGCCTGATATTGATGCACTTGTGCAGGCTAAAAGATGCCAAGTTTCAGGGGCAAATTGAAAGTTGTTTACTTTAAAAAAAAAACATACATACATGTAAATTAACAATTTTTACAAAGATTTTCTGCCATTTAGGATTTTAAGTGTGTGGAGACAATTCATGTATTCAGAATTGCTTCCCGTAATTGGAAATTGGATTTTAAACAGTTTCTATATTTTGATGTTTGATTTATGTTAACATGCAGGACAGTGTTTTTAAGTTCCACAAACCTGTGACTAAATGTTTTGTGCCATTGTACAATAACTGTGTTCAGTTTTTATGCATAATGCACTTAAATAAATGTTAAACTGGGTAAAAGTGTTGTTGAAATTGCACATACTACTTAGGTTGTTCATAATATATTTTTGTAAAAGGAGAATTCATTTAACATAAAGATTTTTATAATTTACTTCTTCTTTGCACTAATACAAAGAAAAAAGTGGACTTATTGTTAGTTCTATGTAACTTTGCTATGAGTTTACTGGTCTGGCCCCCTTGAGATCAGATTAAGCTGTATGTGGCCACCAGACCAAAATGAGTTTGACACCCCTGCTTTAGAGTAAAAAAAAATAATAGCATGTTCACCACAGATGACTTAGTGTGAGAAGGTCTTATTATTTGTATTCAAGCTTACACAAAGAGAATTAGGATAATGTGCAGGTTCAAATCCCTGCTGCATATCCCTAAAGCCCTGCTGTTTATGTTTCTGGTCCTCACAGGTGTACCTACCTGAAATCATATTGCCCATTTTATGCCTTCCTTTACAGTCAAAAATGTAAATTAAACCTGTGAAGGGAGGAGAAAATTAGCATATTAGTTCTCTTTAATATTCAATATATTCTACAATCAACATTCAAACTTTCCAAGTCAGTGCACTTAAAACAATTAACATAATCATAAAAATACACTCCATCTATATATGTTTTATATAATTTGGTTCTTCTAAAAAATGACATATTACTATACATAGTAAATTTTTCTTATCGGGTAACATTGGCTATAAATCCTGACTGTAAAAATGCATGCGGTATAATCACATTCGAACACCACAGATTAAATATATAGATAAGACAGTTCTACAGTAATATGTATTTCTCTAAATTGAAAACTATGCATCTGGTCATGCATCAATAAAAGCCTCTTCTAGTCATCAGAATCCACATAGCCAGCATTGACGATAAATAAAAGAAAAGCATACATACATTCCTTCATGGTAAACTTGAGGAAGGTCTTCAAACAATATTAATTTTTACTGATGCTGGGGCAGGGACCTTGAATGGGCCTGCAATGGCTTGAAAAAGTCATACAATCACAGTCACACATTCACACAGTCAATCCCATGACTTTCATTACAATGGGTGGCTACTTCACAAAAGGGAGGGGTTTATGTTATTTGTTATAAGGAGTGTATTTGCCCATTGGAAAAAAAGGAAGCAGCATAAAGGATGCGTTATATTCTGATTACACCTTACATTCTCCCATGACCTTAATTAAGAATATTATTCATGGAAAATATAAAGAATTATGAAAACTATGCTCCTTTTTTTAATTAAAGGTTTTCGCTCTGATCTGTTGTATAGGACTTGATGTTGATATCCCTTAATGCATACTTGAGGCACCGATGAGACTCCGTGGGATGGTCCATTGAGTGATGGCACTGTCATCAAGTATGCATCCCTTAATGCATACTTGAGGCTCCGATGAGATTCCGTGGGATGGTCAATTGATTGATGGCACCCTTTGGGTGAAATCATTAATAGTGAAATCTATGTAGAAAAAAAAGAATGATATAACAATTAACTTGATCAACTGAAGTGCAGAAAATCCAATTTACCTAAGAAATGTTTAGACATTATTTTACATAATAATAATCGTTTTTCTTTTTCTTCTTGTTCTTTTTCTTCTTATTATTAATTAATTTATTTATAGGAAGAGCAGTGGATGTAGATCAGTGCACAGCCATTGGTCAGGTGATCTACAAAAATGAAATCAGGGAGTAGGTAAAATCAGCAGTGATTGAGAGTCCAGGTTAAACCAACAATGGCAAAAGGCTCAGTATAGAACACAATGGAAACTGAATGAACACTCAGAGCAAAGACACATGGGGGTTAGGTGAGATTAATTATGTGGCCAACAACCAGTGGCAAGACATGAACCAATGCAAACACACATTTAAACAAACACATGAAAACACGCAAGTGTTCCATAGCTCCCTTTGCAATGCCCCCACATGACACCGTTGGTCTCTGGATGGATTTCTACATAGAAAGATGCCATTTTGGAAATAAAAAACAAAAATACAAACTCAGCTACATTTTCTAGGCAGGTGCTATGTGTAACAACTGAAAATTTTATAGCGTCAAACCATGACATAGTGTTGAGTTCCCTCAAAAGGGAATATCTCAGGTTACATATGAAAACCTGGCTCTTGTCAGAAGAGCTGGGACTACCACATTGAGATTCCAGAAGGTGTGTTTGTATGCAGCCATTCTTATATCACTTAGTCAAACACAAAAAAAACAAGTTGTTGGAGATTGGTGGACTATGAAGAAACTGAAGACTACGGCCAAAATGAGAGTAATGAATAAATCCTACAGTGAGTGGAGCCCAATTGTTTTGATGCTTTTGTTGACAGTTTGGTTAATTTTTGTGTCAAAGTCAATTTGGTATCTAAATTTGACACATAAACATCTAATAATAATGCAAAAGAGGTGTTCTTTCTCTTGGGGTTTGTAACATCATGCAGCTTTTCACAGAATAAAGTTCTTGCTGTTTCTAAGATGTTTGGTATCCATAAACCTTAAATCTGTGTGAGACAGAAAATTTTCCTAGGACAAGGAGGGCTAAAAAATGGAGTATGGGATGCAGTAGACAGTGGTCTGGACAATAAACACTGGATTGCAACAATGTATCCTTCTGGAGGATAATTCTATCAGAATAAAATTAAATCATTAAGTTTAGGAAAAGATAAGGGAGGTCTCTGTCTTAATAGTGACATGTATTAACAAGGATGTCAAAACAGGATGGGTCAAGGTGGAACAGAGTTCCGTACCATTGTGCTGATTTCAGCTCCAGTTTCGCAATTTAGCGACCCCTAGTGGTGACATTCATATATTTAAGCAGAGAATGTGCTGTTTAGCCATCTTGTGAGCTGTTTGAGAGTGCACACAGATGAATCTCCATTCACACTTCATTTATTCTTGGAAAAAGCATTGTCTGTAAGTGTTTTCTAAATGAATGTTTTTTGGTGTTTTGTTAGACCATGAAGAAGAAGAAGAAGAAGAAGAAGAAGAAGAAGAAGAAGAAGAAGAAGAAGAAGAAGAAGTTTTATTTATATAGCACCTTTCCATAGCTCAAGGTCGCTTTACATTTCACAAATACAGTACATTCAGACACTTACATATACACAACACATAATACATATAATTGCATTATCCGAAATGCTTGTTAAATAGAAGATATGTTTTTAACTGGGACTTAAATGCACCCACGGATGTGATGTTTCGTAGTGTAGGAGGCAGCGAATTCCATAATTGAGGAGCATTTATACTAAATGACCTTCCACCAACAGTAGACAGACAGAAAGGATGGACAACAAACCAAGTTCAGCTGATCTAAGGGACCTGACAGGGCGGTAAGGGGAAAGTAGGTCAGACAGATATTGGGGAGCAAGACCATTTAATGCTTTGAATGTTAGAAGCAATACCTTAAAGTGTATACGTGATGCTACAGGTAGCCAGTGAAGGTCATGAAGCAGTGGAGTAATGTGAGCAGAGCGCCTAGTGTAGGTGAGAACTTGTGCTGCTGAGTTTTGAACATACTGTAATCTTGCGATAAGTTTTTTCAATAGTCCAGACGTGAAGTGATTAGTGCATGAATTAAGGTTTCAGTATCAGCTATGGTGAGAGAAGATCGGAGACGAGCAATATTACGAAGATGGAAGAAAGAGTTTTTAACAAGAGAAGAAATGTGAGGGCCAAAAGATAGATTAGAGTCGAATAAAACCCCAAGGTTACGGATCGATGACGAAATGGTGTTGTATTTGGAAATGTTAGGTGAAGGTACATGTGTGCATATACAGAAAGACTATCAAGTACTCCTCTGCTTGTTGGATTCATGTAATCTACGCATTTATTGTTAAGAATCTTTCAGTGTATTTTAAAGCTTGTGTGAACATTTGCATTCAAAGTGAAATGTAAGCTGTGTGCCCAGTAATGTTGTTTACACTACCGCTAGGTATGCTGTGCTATTTATCATTAGAAATTGTTTATGCTCATATATACTTCTACTGTTGTCTTTTGCAGTTTTACACTTCTTCCATTAAATTACACTTGTTAAAGTGTTAAGTTAGAGTTGTTAGAGTGTTAAATTATTTTTTGGAGGAGTGTTAAGCTTGCTGCATAGCTATGTTTGCCTTCACATAGTGAGGGAAGTAAAACCATATACCCCTTTGTCAACACTAGCCTTTATAATACCCCATCTCAGAAAAGGATGAAAATAAAAAATGTTTGGGTTTAGCAAACACTGATTTTGGACAAGAGTTAAAAAAGAAACTGAGAGGAATAGCAACCCTATCAAAAGCTTTGTCCATAGCAGATAACCCAGAGTTTCTACCCTCCAGGTGGGATCCTTTTTTAGAAGATGGAATGAGAAGGATCTTAGCATAATGGTAAGCAAGTGACTGATGGGTTACGCGAACAAAATGCTGAAATGGACTGTTAATGTAATTGTAAGTGAATTCTTTTGATGCCTACAAATAAGAAACTATATTATAAATCATAAAGGAAAGGAAATAATTTAGAAGGCTCTAACTAATATGAAACAATACTTCATTGATATAAGGAAATAAGACCCATACTGATATACTGTATATGTCGCACATATACAGAAGATTACTGCTTGAATCAACAGATAACACACTATATAAAGACAAAGTGGGAGCTTGAATTAAATGAAATTATTGAGACTTGGGAAAACATATGCACAGGATACCATAAGGTCATCAACAATCAGGTCGACTAAAAAAAAATAAGGTTTTTGAAAACATTGTTGATGATATACAGTTTGGGAGCAAAGAAATCTTGAAGGGGGTAAGGATTGGTTAGAGATCACACACATGTATTCTGAGATTGTCCAAAAATAACCAAATTTTGATGAGGGGTTAAGGATGAGATAATAAAGATGATGCATATAGACTTGCCTCTCACCCCCTTGTAAAAAAAAAGATTTAAAAAAAGAAGTATAATGGCACTTCTCCAAGTCCAAGATAATGCAGCTGGGTGCAGGAAAGATGTAAACCAAACAATACCAGTGGTAGTTTAATCAAGCTCCTCAACACCCAGTGTGTAAACACCAAATATTATACCGCTTTAGAGTACCTTTTATCACTGGCTGTAGTCTAAGTTAGAAAATAAACTCCCAAAACTCTTCCCCATGTTTATGTCTTACTCCAGAAAATGCAACTCCAGAAATTTGCTGTATAGTTAATCACTGACAAAAGTGTAGAAAATTTGTTTTATTAACCTGATTCGAATAAAACTAGGACATAGTTTGGACTGTAAAATACCTAAAGATTGGACTGTTAAATATCTCTTACTTTTAAAGCACTTATTGTTAATGTAATCTCTAATGAACAGGAGTTTAAATGTTATTTATACAGCGACCCCACACTCTATCTTGTTTAAACATTCAGAATAAATGTACTGTAGGAAGCAATGTCATACATCAGTGCAGCATAACAATGTTTCTCTCTCTCATTATTCATCAATTTAAATATTACTAATTTATTCTTCATATTCAACAACAACAACAAAAAAATCAATGCCCATGAGAGGGAACTTAAATGTGGTTGAAAAAAACAACCAGATTTACTACAATCCCATGCACACAGCACTTCACCTACTGCAGGGCTATTGAGTCCCTACCCAGGGCTGGTTCTAGACAGGCACATATGGGGTGCAGTCAGAAATGTGACGGGGGCATCATGTGTACACATCATGTTCGAGCACTGTTTTTTCCCTGTGCTTAGAATTAGTGATGTTACCAGTGAAACTGAAGCTCCGAGGCCAGTGGCGGAGCCAGGGATATTTCATAGTGGTGGCCAGGCAGGGGCCAGCACTTACTCTGGGGTGGCACAGAAAAATATCATTATGCAAACAAACAACACTCATCTAACCTTAAAATACTTTTTTAAAAGTATAGGTGCCAAAATTACAATGATGTATGATGTGCAATACTTTAATTTTAATTAAATTAATTTAAATAAAAAATATTTAAATTCACATTAAATGTATAGTCATAATTCAACCACATATTTTTTAAAACTATTTGAACAAATAAAACTTATGAAATTCATTTTGAAACCAGAATTCATATCTCCTCAAATCATTAAACAAATCAAATAACCATCTTTTTGATTTTATAACCCACCCGATAGGCAAAAGTACACACATCCTTTACTCAAGTAGAAGTAGGCTACAGATACTCATTTTTTTTAAAAGACTCCAGTAAAATTAGAAGTAGTGACTACACTCTTTTACTCAAGTTAAAGTAAAGAAGTATGGGCTCTGACATGTACTTAAGTAAAAAGTCGCCGTTACTACTACCTGTTTAGTGTCATGCTGGTAACTGGATGTAAAATTATATATATATATATATATATATATATATATATATATATATATATATATATATATATATATATATATATATATAATGTGTGTGTGTATGTATATGTATATATAATATTGGAGTGTGCTGATGGATATTTGTGTTCATCAGCCACAAGAGTGTTATGAAAGGCAGGCACTGATGTAGGTGAGGTAGAGTGGAGTCAGCGTTCACATTCGTCCCAAAGGTGTTCAGTAGGGATGAGATCAGAAAACAACCACATATAGTAGGAAAGGTCAGGTGACCCAATACTTTTGGAAATATACTGTATATGAAGTGTATCACCAAGGCCATATACCAAACTGTAAGGAGATTCCAGCTCTGTCCTTGAAAACAACTCAAAATTATTGTGATGTTTTACAAATGACAAAGTTAATGTTAATTAAATTAAGCACTTCGTGTTTTTTGGGTTGACACCAGGGGCGGTTCTAGGATTTCATCTTTAGGGGGGTTTAGCCCTCAGTGAGAATTTAAAACAAGAAGAGTTCTATATTATATATTATATGACAACTCTGGTAATAAGAATAGTGACATTTCACTGCTTTTGGTTGCCGTCTTTGCGTCTTTCCGCCGATTAACGTTATAGATAAACGCCTCCAGCTCTGGCTGCGCGTGCACGCTGCGCGTACCTGTGCTTTTCCGTTCAAATAAAGCAGAAAGCTGAAGACGCACTTTTGAAAGACAACACACGCGTGTAAAAGTATTGGAATAAAAGCAAAGTAAAAAGTGTAAAAAGATGCCTGTAAGTGTCGCGAGAGTTTCGCGGTCCAATGATTGTAGACATGCGATCGAGGTTCTGTTCTGCGAGATCATTTTCTTCTATTAGAAATGCAGTTACGAGCGGGGTGGCCAGTGGGGTGGCCGTGAATACGTGCATGGTGGCCACGACCACCATTGGCCACCCCCTGGCTCCGCCCCTGTCCGAGGCGTGTGTCAAAAAAATGAACCGATTTTCATTGAAGCTTTGTATCGAAGCTTGATTTGTTCTGGCAAAATCACGTGACCAACGACGCCCGAAGCTTCGTTCCACACACAGCCACGTGACTGCTTCGTTATCTGATTCAAAGGTTTAAAATTGTGCGCGACACGCGGCGCGCCCTCGTGTGTTGTATTGGGGTATTACATGGAATCTATTACTTTGTAGCGAGTTTATGAGAGTTTCTTGTTGCGAGTTGTCAATGGAGCCTGTTACAAAAAGATTGCGTTCTGAAATGTGGGAACACTTTCATTTGATTTCACCCAATAAGGTGGATATATATGGTTTTGTTGTGAAGCCTATGTTTATAACTTTACTCATCATTGGGCAATTATACGATTCAGTGTAACATTTAATGTCGTATTAAGCATGATATTTTTTAAAATGGTTCACACTTTATACTTTTGAGACAAGGTCGAGCCAGATTCTCTGGCCAAGATGTAGCCAACAGCCAAGGTAGCCTACTTTTAATTTTATTCACTTGTTTCAATTTTAATTATTTGAATAACTAAGTGGTTTAAAAGTGCTGCTGTTATTTTATTATTGTCAAAATAGGAACACCTTCTCTCTCTCTCTTTCAATTTAAGTGTGCTTTATTGGCATGACAAAAACTGTACTTTTGTATTACCAAAGCATTTGCAGCTGTGCTGCTTACAAATAGTAACAAAAGTTGAGTGGCAGGAAAAAGTGTGGAAGAAAAAGATGCACAACCAACCGAGAGAACCGCAGCCTTGAGAGGCTTTCAAGCAAAATCCATTCAAGAATTTGGTTGAAATTCACAAGCAATATACTGAGACTGGGGTCAAGGCATCAAGAGCCACCACACACAGAATTTGGCTGCAGTTGTTGTATTCCTCTTGTTAAGCCTCTCCTGAACCACAGACAATGTCAGAGGCATCTTAGCTGGGCTAAGGAGAAGAAGAAATGGACTGTTGTCCAGTGGTCCAAAGTCCTCTTTTCAGATGAGAGCAAGTTTTGTATTTCATTTGGAAACCAAGGTCATGGAGTCTGGAGGAAGGGTGGAGAAGCTCATAGCCCAAGTTGCTTGAAGTCCAGTGTTAAGTTTCCACAGTCTGTGATTTGGGGCCCTATGTCAACTTCTGGTTTTGGTCCATTGTGTTTTTTGAAAACCAAAGTCACTGCACCCGTTTACCAAGAAATTTTAGAGCACTTCATGCTTCCTTCTGCTGACCAGCTTTTTAAAGATTTCAGATTCCAGTAGGATTTGTTACCTCCCCACACTGCCAAAAGCACCAAAAGTTGGTTAAATGACCATGGTGTTGGTGTGCTTGACTGGCCGACAAACTCACAGGACTTGAACGCCATAGAGAAACCAAAAAAAATCAGATAAGCTGAAGGCCACTGTCAAAGAAACCTGGGCTTCCATACCACCTCAGCAGGGCCACAGACCGATCACCTCCATGCCATGCCGAATTGAGGCAGTAATTATAGCAAAAGGATCCCGTACCAATTATTGAGTAATAATACTACTACTACTACTACTACTACTACTACTACTACTAATAATAATAATAATAATAATAATAATAATAATAATAATACTTTATTTATAAACAACGTTTTAAACAGCCAAAACTTAACACAAAATGCTGTACATCATAAAATACAGGTAATAAAATAATTAAATAGTAACAAAATAAAATAATAACAGCAATAAATCAGAATGAAAGCTACTTTGTAGGTGGCGTTGCTCAGCGGCTGACACGCACATGGGAGTTCAAAAGAAATTCCTTCGGGGCAATAAAGGTTTTCAATTCAATTCAATGACATTAAAAACCAGGGAATGGAAATGCGTTTTAAACCGGGTTTTAAATAAGGAAACAGTGGGTGCCTGTCTGATGTAGAGAGGCAAGTAGTTCCATAGCCTAGGAGCAGCAAAAGAGAAGTGAATGTGAGTCAAAATCATCACAATTAAAAGAACTTAACTAGATTTGCTAAACCTGCGCAATTTTGCATAAAATCCCTGGACCTACCAGCACCCCTACAGCTCCATTGTTCTCCTCCTTTTGTTGTGCAAATGGCCCCATCACCTGTGAGGCCTGGCTCATTTGCATTTGTGCACTCAGAGTAGCTCACATACAAGGCAGGCCAAACCTCTGTCTGTGATGGAAACCTTCACGGCCTATCTATACAAAATATCTGTTTTGAAAAAAATTGTGTGCTAAGGTTTGTCATTGCCATAGTACATATCATATTTATACAACCCTTGTGCAGACCTGGGGTCTATTTGACTCATATGGAAAGTTTAATGTGTCATAACTTGGGTTTCCTTCCACATATTTGCCAGAAATTTACCAAGATTGTTCCAAATTATGAACTTTGCAAGTAAAATTAATCTTGTCCTCCCGGGTCAATTTGACCCGGGCACATTTAGTGGGGCAATAGGTCACACTTTTGCCCTTTTCAGAGCAATGAACATACATACAGACACAAAAATGCACACATAAAATGTCCACTAACACACGCACCCAAAACACACACTCACACACCACACACACAGATGTTGTGTTTTCATATTCGAATCATATTTGTTTTCTCTCTTTTATTCATGAATTTAGTTGCTTCAGTCAGCTTTGACCTGGGGATGTTTGACATACACCAGCCAGTGGTTATCCAAAATAATATTTAATAATTTCTGCTTATTTTACTTAAAATCATGGCATAATATCATGAGGTTTATTGTTTATAAATTAAATATAATAAAAAGCATAAGAGGTGTAAAGGAAGTTTTATCCACAATAAATTATGACAAGTTTTAATTAAGTTTTTTTTTTGTGTGTGTGTGTGTGTGTGTGTGTGTGTGTGTGTGTGTGTGTGTGTGTGTGTGTGTGTGTGTGTGTGTGTGTGTGTGTAGCCCGTTTTTGGGTGATCAGATGGCATCTGGTAGGCAAAATAGACATAAGTGTAAAATGTTCAAAATGTAAGCTGATCACACAGAACGGTGATCATTGTAGAATTTTTACTTTATAAGCATTCAAGTCAATTTGACATGGAAAAAACAGGTTTTATTATTTACTGACATTATAAATGGTCAAAATGGTTTCAAAACAATCTCCTGGCTTTCAAAGAGACAATGGCAAGAGATGGACTCATTTCAATTATGCAACACCTTCTAACAGACAAATTTGCTGCGGTCTCCGACATCTGGACATGCTTTAATAAGAACTGTGCTGAGAGTTTCACTCCAGGAAAACACATGACCATAGATGAACAACTTTTCCCTACCATGGTTTGTTGTCCATTCACACAGTATATCGCAACCAAGCCAGACAAATTTGGGCTCAAGTTCTGGATGGCCACGGATTTGGAGACCAAATATGTCTGCAATGCATCTCCTTACGTGGGAAAGTACCCCAGTCACCCAGGGTCCAGCTTGCACAGTGAAGCACGAGCGATTTGCTACTGCACTGGGCATTCCAATGTCCTCCTCTACCCACACAGTGCCGCCTTTTGTCGTCTGGCTCAGACACGGCTTCCCAGTACCACGGTGCATCTTCTGTGGAGGCATGTTGGGTTCTTGTTCCATCTCAAAATTCACTTTTGGTGTTATAATTCATTGATGGCCAATGAAAATGAAATTACATCATTTTATTCTGTATGTGTAAGAACATGTCAAAAGCCATGGACCATAACTTCACTCAGCTTATGACATTTGTCTACAAACATACGTTGGAGACTGAAGTGTTAGCAAGTTTTCATTTTATTCATGTATTAGCAACTTTACATTCTTTCCCAAGTAAGGGATGTCTCATACACACTCTTATTGCTCCAAACACACTCCTCATGTCTCATACACACTCCTCTGCTAGGCAAAGGCATAGCAAAAGTGTATCAAAAGGCATAATGAAATGCAATGCCCTATTTGTGTGTGTGTGTGTGTGTGTGTGTGTGTGTGTGTGTGTGTGTGTGTGTGTGTGTGTGTGTGTGTGTCTGTGGTGTGTGAGTGTGTGTTTTGGGTGCGTGTGTTAGTGGACATTTTATGTGTGCATTTTTGTGTCTGTACAGGTATGTATGTTCATTGCGCTGAAAAGGGTAAAAGTGTGACCTATTGCCCCACTAAATGTGCCCAGGTCAAATTGACCCGGGAGGACAAGATTAATTTTACTTGCAAAGTTCATAATTTGGAACAATCCTGGTAAATTTCAGGCAAATATGTGGAAGGAAACCCAAGTTATGACACATTAAACTTTCCAGATGAGTCAAATAGACCCCAGGTCTGCACAAGGGTTATATAAATACGATATGTACTATGGCAATGACAAACCTTAGCACACAATTTTTTTTATATAAATTAAACAGACTATTTTGTATAGATAGGCCTTGAAGGTTTCCGTCACAGACAGAGGTTTGGCCTGCCTTGGATCTGAGCTACTCTGAGTGAACAAATGCAAATGAGCCAGGCCTCACAGGTGATGGGGCCGTTTGCACAACAAAAGCAGGGCTGAAGAACTGTGAAAATCTCAACAGGGGGGAATCACACCTTGGGACCTGCACCAGAAAATAAAAAAATCCAGTATTTCTAGTGTTAAACTACTTCAGTCTGTATTTATTGAGATGCACCTGTATATATTTACACTCAGTGGGTTTATATGTACAGTTAGCCACCACTTCCTTAAAAGAAAGTGATTGACAAACCCGGCTGTACGCAGGGGCAAGAGGGGGCAGCGCCCCCTCAAATAATTTGTTTTGAACCCCTCAAATCACAAAATGAATATATTACAAGTTGATAAAATGATCTGCGGTAGCAGAAAAATCTGCCAAAAAAGGGACACTACACACAATACGGTATTAGATTTCCCTGTGTGTATTCATTCACAGGCTGCAGCACACGCGCACACACACACACTCCTCCCCTGAGCCCTTGTTAAATATCCAATCACCGTCCATATGCAAATTCAAGAGTCAAGACGTAGCCTTACGTAGCCTAACGTAGTGTCGTGTCGGATTTCAGCACGGAGTGGAAAGTGGAAAGACTGCAGCGTTTTTCCAGTTACAACAAGCACAGCGATGAGTCCACGTCCGCTGACAGACTGAAGACAAATTACCGTTGTCTGACAGACCCCTACGTAAAGCCCAGCCCCACACTGCAGTTCTAAGCACAGGGAAAAAACAGTGCTCAAACATGATGTGTACACATGATGCCCAGTGGTGTAGTCTACGTGATACGCAGGTATACGCCGTATACCCACTAGGAAATGCCAAGGATTTCCGTATACCCACTAGAAAATGCCAAGGATTTCCGTATACCCACTTAAAAAGCGTGAGGATACGTAACAATATCGTTTTGTGACTGAACTGCCTAAAGCTACAGCATCTTCGGTTGACATTTCACCCACAGCACGAGTACAAATGTATTTGGAAAGCTTTGTAAACTACCAGTTCATTCAGTTCATAATATTCTGCAATGAAAGAGTGTTGGTGATAAAACTGAACAAATGTTTATTGTTCACTCTTAAATGTACATTGAAAATTGACAGCTGATAAAACCTGTGCTCAAGGTCCCATATTCATATAAAATTTAAGGCTAAATGTAGCTCTTAAGGGTATAGTTCACCCAAAAATGAAAATTTTGTTATTTCCTCACCCTCAATTTGTTCCAAAACTGTATGAGTTTCTTTCTTCTGTTTAACACAAAAGATGATATTTTGAAAAAATGTTGGTAATCAGACAGTTGGCAGCACCCACTGACTTTCATAGTCTATATTTTTTCCTACTGTGAAAGTCAATGGGTGCTGCCAACTGTCTGATTACATTTAGCCTTAAATGTTATATGAATACGGGACCTGGAGCATAGGTTTTATCAGCTGACTGCCTTTTGTTGCTTATAATAAATTGGAATGTTGATAACACATAAGCAGTCTTTAATAATGCTCTCAATTACATGTAAATGCATATTTTATGCATCAGTGAGTGTGGTGGTGCCTATGGGGTGTCGCTCTAGGATGGGTGCGTATGAGGCTGGGGGGGGGATCACAGTATACTCACTACAAAAAACTAGACTACACCACTGATGATGCCCCTTCACATTTCTGACTGCCCCCCCATATGTACCTGTCTAGAACCGGCCCTGGTGACTAGTGATGGGAATTTCGGTTCTTTTCCGCGAACCGGTTCTTTCGGACAGTCCGATTTAATGAACCAGTTCAAAAATCCAGTTCACCAGTTCTTTTACGACCTGACGTAATGACGCAAATTCCATCATCCCGCTGCCGGCAGATATTAATACAATCAATTTAACACATTCGAAAAGTTCTTTGTAATCATACCTTTAGTTGAATACGTTTTTTACATTTAACGTTTTGCAACTAAAACACCCAGCACAGGCACTGATGTGCAAACGTGGATGTTTTACATATCTTAAAGATATAAAGTTAATAATCTTCATCAATTTACAAAAAGCGTCATATAAAAATACAGACTAACCTGCACAACAGTCAATAGTAAAATTAACTGACATATATTGAGTGAACAGTTGTATGATTTTTTTTTTTTTTAATAAAAATGTTTAATAGCCTGGGGGCACGGTGGCTTAGTGGGTAGCACGTTCGCCTCACAACTCCAGGGCTGGGGTTCGATTCCCGCCTCCGCCTTGTGTGTGCGAGTTTGCATGTTCTCCCCGTGCCTCGGGGGTTTCCTCCGGGTACTCGGTTTCCTCCCCCGGTCCAAAGACATGCATGGTAGGTTGATTGGCATCTCTGGAAAATTGTCCGTGATAGGGTATATCCTGCCTTGATGCCCGATGACGCATGAGATAGGCACAGGCTCCCCTTGACCCGAGAAGTTCGGATAAGCGGTAGAAAATGAGTGAGAGAGTGAGTTTAATAGCCTACATATCCCAATATGTATAATTTGCTCTGAAGGTTCACGCATGCGCAGTATCAACAGCTAATCGGTTCTCAGTATGTCGGACGCGTCCGAAACAAACAGTTCTCAGTTCAGTGTATTGATGATTCGCTGTATCAGTTCATCGGTTCTCGGACGCGTCCGAAACCATACATATATATGTGTTTTGATATCTATGGTCCGAAACAAGCAGTTCTCAGTTCTGTACTGATGATTCGCTGTATCGGTTCAGTAATTCACGCATGCGCAGTATCAACAGCTCGAGCTCACAGTTCTCTCAGCACAACATGTCTCAGTTCAGTGTACAAGAGTTACATATACTCCGGGATATTAGTTTATTTAGAGTCGGAGGGGCTGTCAGGCATGACCCGGAAGTGAGTAACTTTAGTAACTTGTGGATCAGCTCTGACTCAAGACGCGAACTGTTTAGAACGAATCAGTCCGATTTGATGAACCGTTTCATCCAGTTCACTAAAAAGAACTGGTTCAAAAGAACGATTCGTTCACGAACTGGCCATCACTACTGGTGACGCCTCTATCATCACGCCTGCAGTCAGTGTAGACCTAGAGGAATGCGCGAGCAGGTTTATTGCTAAAAACAAAGTACTCGCTTTACGAATGAATAATCATTGTGTACTGTTCATGATCTTTGCTAAGCGTTCTGCTGTTTGTGGCTTTCCGTACCCGGAAGCATGCATAGAGCGCGTGCTAAAAGTAAATGGAATCTGATGTTATGGATCGGGGTAACGGTTAGCTGCGTTTTTATTTTCTGTGAATATGTTGTCTACTTCCCTGTTATTCTGCGATGCTCGTGGCCTGAGATAGCGGAGAAACGGGACTCTATTCGCGTCCTCTTTTTATCTGATCCTCATTTGCTCGGAGCCATCAGGGGACACTGGTTCGACAAACTAAGGAGGTGAGTTTGCATTTGCTGTGAAATCGGTCGCATAGGTTTTGCTCCAGGACAATTTGATGCGTATTTATTGAATTTTGTTTCAAAATAAGGAAAAGAAAGTCCATGTATTGTATGCACTGGCATCACAACATTTGTGAGACAAGCTGGGATGTCCCTTTTATTTTTTAACCCCTCTTATTAATGTTTACTTTAAATATTAGAACGGAGAAGAATATGATCCCAGTGACTTAAAAAATGGCTTGGTTGGGTTTCAGGATGGCGGTATTTTCACACATAACCATCTCTAAGAGAGTGCAATGAAGCATACTGTGTGTAGATGATCTGTATGAAACTCTTTGTTTAGAGGGCTCCAATGAGAATGTGACCAGACTGGACTGAGCTGACAGGAAGTCTACAGTCGTTGCCAAAAGTTTTGAGAATTACATAAATATTGTAAATTGGAAAAGTTGCTGCTTAAGTTTTTATAATATCAATTTGCATACACTCCAGAATGTTATGAAGAGTGATCAGATGAATTGCATAGTCCTTCTTTGCCATGAAAATTAACTTAATCCCAAAAAACCCTTTCTACTGCATTTCGTTGCTGTCATTAAAGGACCTGCTGAGATCATTTCAGTAATCGTTATGTTAACTCAGGTGAGAATGTTGACGCGCACAAGGCTGGAGATCATTATGTCAGGCTGATTGGGTTAGAATGGCAGACTTGACATGTTAAAATGAGGGTGATGCTTGAAATCATTGTTCTTCCATTGTTAACCATGGTGACCTGCAAAGAAACGCGTGCAGCCATCATTGCGTTGCATAAATAGCTTCACAGGCAAGGATATTATGGCTACTAAGATTGCACCTAAATCAACAATTTATGGGATCATCAAGAAATTCAAGGAAAGAGATTCAATTCTTGTAAAGAAGGCTTCAGGGCGTCCAAGAAAGTCCAGCAAGCACCAGGATCGTCTCCTAAAGAGGATTCAGCTACGGGATCGGAGTGCCACCAGTGCAGAGCTTGCTCAGGAATGGCAGCAGGCAGGTGTGAGCGCATCTGCATGCACAGTGAGGCAAAGACTTTTGGAAGATGACCTGGTGTCAAGAAGGGCAGCAAAGAAGCCACTTCTCTCCAAAAAAACATCAGGGACAGATTGATCTTCTGCAGAAAGTATAGTGAATGGACTGCTGAGGACTGGGGCAAAGACATATTCTCCGATGAAGCCCCTTTCCGATTGTTTGGGGCATCTGGAAAAAGGCTTGTCAGGAGAAGAAAAGGTGAGTGCTTCCATCAGTCCTGTTTCATGCCAACAGTAAAGCATCCTAAGACCATTCATGTGTGGGGTTGCTTCTCATCCAAGGGAGTGGGTTTACTCACAATTCTGCCCAAAAACACAGCCATGAATAAAGGAGATCACCGTGCCATAAGGCAAAAGTGATAAGTAAGTGGCTCGGGGACCAGAATGTTGAAATTTTGGGTCCATGGCCTGGAAACTCCCCAGATTTTAATCCCATTGAGAA